>NC_092269.1:9056727-9076727 GCF_036320965.1 Panulirus ornatus
CCATGCGCGTCCGACCCCGGTCTGGGCCAGTGGTGGCTCATGGTCCCTAACGCTGGCCACAAGACCACGAAGGCCCGTGTGTGTGTGTGTGTGTGTGTGTGTGTGTGTGTGTGTGTGTGCATTCATCCTCTCCTTTAGACAATCAAGCAGGGCCTTAGGGGCTGCGGAGTCTCAACACCCTAAAAGTTCCAAAGCTTAGCGGTGCACGTAAAGAAACAGATATCACATCGGCCCACCTCGAGTTGCCAAAGGTCACCAAGTCCTCACGCGGGACGCAGCTTCTTGCCATGTATTCTTTATATGTATAAAAATCACCCCATTCCCCCCCCCAAAAAAAGTAAATTACCCAACTTACACCTTCAAATATCATCCATTTACAAACCACAGATAATGATTCCAAAAACCCACGAAATGGAAAATCAAGATGGAGGGCAACATACCTACCCCCTCACGCCCCATCAGATGAAACCATTAAGCCCTGAAGTGGACTAGGTCTCGTGACGTGTATATAAAACAGGGTTTCGTCGTCTGCTACCTCCTGTATGCATCAGCATACAGCAGCAGCAGCAGCAGGAGCGAGACACAGCTCAGACATGTAATGTTACAAGAGGCGGGAACACTCCTGGAATATTCTAAGCTCCAACAGACATTCCAGATGCGGTGTGGGTACGAAAGAAAGGAAGAGGAAGAGAGGAAGAAGAACGAAGGAGTGAACTATAAGGGTACAAGAAGAAAGAAGAAAAAAGAATGAAGTATAAGGGTACAAGAAAGAATGAAGTATAGGGGTACAAGAAAGAAAAAAAAAAGAAGAGAAAGAAGAAAGAAAAAGTGAAGTATAAGGGTACAAGAAAGAAAACGAATGAAGAAGAAAGAAGAAAGAAAGAATGAAGAACACAGGGTACAACCGGGTGATACACAGTATCGAGAGATAACATTCAGTTCCATGTGTTAAATTGGTTATCAGGATCAATAACTGGTGATAACCTACTTATCGTGCATATTTAAATAAGAAATCGGTCTTATTCACTGAGCGAATAAGGTCTTATTCCGGGGCTTTTGTTGCGTAGGATAAGTCAATCAGTCTTTTGTTGGAGGATAATCTTTTATTAATTGTTTAAGATAAATGATACGATATGTTCAGTGTGGTTAGCGTAAAGAAAGAAGAAAAAAAAAGAGAGGGATGTCTGTTTTCCCGATAATAAAACGTTTTAGACACGGGGAAATAAAAAAAATGTCTAGCTTTTGTTAAAAGGAAAATGTTTGCCCCCCCACCTCCCCATGTGAGAGAGAAGAGAGAGAGAGAGAGAGAGAGAGAGAGAGAGAGAGAGAGAGAGAGAGAGAGAGAGAGAGAGGACCTGTAACTAGATTATAACCAGCAAGTTCCGCTCAAAGTTCACATACATAGTTCCCCCCCCCCCTTCCCATACTCGTTCGCTATTGCCCGAATTAGCGTAGTAGCGCCAAGAACACAAGGACGGCCTCACTTGCTCGCATGGCACTCTTTAGCTGTCATATATATAATGTACCCAAACCATAGCCTCTCCCGTGTCCACACTCGAGCCCCGAAGAGCCTTTCTATGGTGTCTCGTGACCACTTTAGATACCCTTGTTTAAGCCACTGACAGGACGTCGCTCCCTGTATATCACAAAAATCCAATTCGTTCTCTCTCGTGCACGCCTCTCACCCTCCTGCATACTCAGGCCCCTATATCTCAAAGCCTCTTTCACGCTCTCCGTCCATCCTCATTTTGGTCCTTCCCCTTTTCTCCCTCCATTTTTGACACATACTTTCTCCATCTCTCTTCGCTCATCCTCTCTCTCTCCACACACACACACACACACACACACCACACTCAGCAATAGAATAGCGTACAGTAATATAGACCCTATTTTCTCCTATGCTAAAGACCTACAATATGTAGAAAATTTGTACCACTTCTAATAACACAGTCTTCCTCGACCCACCAAGTCTATGTCCCGCAATCCACCTCAATCCAATCAGCCACAATCATCGTTACCCAGCTATCTATCTCTTCCTCTCAACCTTTTTCCCAGCCAAATTTTTTTTCCCTGGAGTTGAAATTTTTTTTTCCTACGTACAAAAACAGACCAAAATATTTGACCTTCAACCAACCCCCACCCATTTTCTTTCTTTTTTTTTTTTTGAGGTGAATCTTATCTCTTCTGGGATACATATGACCCACATCTCTTATACGATAGTATTTTGGAGTTAAATTTCTCTCTGTAGTAAAGTATTCGACCCATAACTCACACTAGTAATTTGGTCGAGTTAAATTTTCTCTCTAGGAAATTATTTGACCCACAACCTCCATTATGCAGTTTTTTCTATATTTTTTTTCTAAGCTACAACTTTTCCTCTTTAACAAAGTATCTAACTCGAACCCTTCCACCAAGGATCTTTTTAATTTAAGATAAACTAAAATTCACCTAAAAAAAATCAATTCCAATCTATAACCTTCATCCCATAAATTTCTAAAATTAAATTTTTTTTCTCTCTCGTCCAAAGAAAAGAAAAAAAAATTTATTTTCTCCTCAGTTAAAATCTCTTCCAAACTGGAAAATAGCCAGACACCCTTCACTTATTTTCATCCCGTCACTCATCATAAATTTTTTATAATTATTTGAGTAAATGTTCGTTTAACACAAGGTTGAATTACCTCTTTATATATGTGTACTACTGTCAGCCATTCGCTGTTATCTGTGAACCAACTTTATCACATACCAAATATAACAATCGAGAAGAACAAATATTGTTATCTAAAACCAAATATCACAATCAAGAACAAATATTGTTATCTAAAACCAAATATCACAATCATGAAGAACAAAATATTGTTATGTATAACCAAATATCACAAAGAACAAATATTGTTATCCAAAACCAAATATCACAATCATGAAGAACAAATATTGTTATCCAAAACCAAATATCACAATCAAGAAGAACAAAATATTGTTATCCAAAACCAAATATCACAATCATGAAGAACAAATATTGTTATCCAAAACCAAATATCACAATCAAGAAGAACAAAATATTGTTATCCAAAACCAAATATCACAATCATGAAGAACAAATATTGTTATCCAAAACCAAATATCACAATCAAGAAGAACAAATATTGTTATCCAAAACCAAATATCACAATCATGAAGAACAAATATTGTTATCCAAAACCAAATATCACAATCAAGAAGAACAAAATATTGTTATCCAAAACCAAATATCACAATCATGAAGAACAAATATTGTTATCCAAAACCAAATATCACAATCAAGAAGAACAAATATTGTTATCCAAAACCAAATATCTCAATCAAGAACAAATATTGTTATCTAAAACCAAATATCTCAATCAAGAAGAACAAATATTGTTATCCAAAACCAAATATCTCAATCAAGAAGAACAAATATTGTTATCCAAAACCAAATATCACAATCATGAAGAACAAAATATTGTTATCCAAAACCAAATATCTCAATCAAGAACAAATATTATTATCCAAAACCAAATATCTCAATCAAGAAGAACAAATATTGTTATCCAAAACCAAATATCACAATCAAGAAGAACAAATATTGTTATCCAAAACCAAATATCTCAATCAAGAACAAATATTGTTATCTAAAACCAAATATCTCAATCAAGAACAAATATTGTTATCCAAAACCAAATATCTCAATCAAGAAGAACAAATATTGTTATCCAAAACCAAATATCACAATCATGAAGAACAAAATATTGTTATCTAAAACCAAATATCTCAATCAAGAACAAATATTATTATCCAAAACCAAATATCTCAATCAAGAAGAACAAATATTGTTATCCAAAACCAAATATCACAATCATGAAGAACAAATATTGTTATCCAAAACCAAATATCTCAATCAAGAACAAAATATTGTTATCTAAAACCAAATATCTCAATCAAGAACAAATATTGTTATCCAAAACCAAATATCTCAATCAAGAAGAACAAATATTGTTATCCAAAACCAAATATCTCAATCATGAAGAACAAATATTGTTATCCAAAACCAAATATCTCAATCAAGAACAAATATTATTATCCAAAACCAAATATCTCAATCAAGAAGAACAAATATTGTTATCCAAAACCAAATATCTCAATCATGAAGAACAAATATTGTTATCCAAAACCAAATATCTCAATCAAGAACAAATATTATTATCCAAAACCAAATATCTCAATCAAGAAGAACAAATATTGTTATCCAAAACCAAATATCTCAATCAAGAAGAACAAATATTGTTATCCAAAACCAAATATCACAATCAAGAACAAATATTGTTATCCAAAACCAAATATCACAATCAAGAAGAACAAATATTGTTATCTAAAACCAAATATCACGATCAAGAAGAACAAATATTGTTATCTAAAACCAAATATCACGATCAAGAAGAACAAATATTGTTATCTAAAACCAAATATCACAATCAAGAACAATAATTGTTATCTAAACTCTTACTAAAGATAACAATGATAGAAATTATGATGATAACATATATAAAGATATCAACATATATACGTGTATACACTCAGACATACATACGTTACTGACCATGAGCCAACACGGGCCAGCCAGGGGGGGCCGATCCACATGGGTTCGAAATTTGGGCGTGGCAATCGCACACATCCAATCCTAGCTGTTCATCCTGCCCTTAGAGCTGGTTGATAAATGGGTACCTGGCTTAGGCTGGTGTGTGTGAATGCACACACACACACACACACACACACACAACACACACACACACACGGGCCTTCCACGATGCAGTGGTCACCATCCTGACCACGATCTACGCACGGGACCACCGAGTTCGAGTCTTGGGCCCCCGGCAGTCGTCGGCCCACAGGCAATACCATCTGTTCATCCCTCCCCTAAAAAAAAAAAAAAAGAGAAGAATACACCATTTACGCTGTAATACAATGGAAGGTCTCCCTGTCACATATCACTATCCCAAGGATTTTGTAGCCGCTGAAACTCGTCTCGCTGCCGCGAGCTTGAAATGGTGTAATTAATCCCCCAGTGTCTTGTTTCCTGCTAATTAATTCATTTGCCAGCAAAACTCTGATTGGCTCTTTTTTTCCCCCCCTGTACTCTGAAAGAATTTCCATGGTCCATTTTTTTTTTTTCCTTTTCTTGTTCTCTCTCCCTCGTGTAATGGAAGTGGTGAGAATTGTAAATTGGATTATATATATATATATATATATATATATATATATATATATATATATATATATATATATATATATATATATATATATATATTGTTTTGGACAATCACATGTTTACCAAATGGCGTCCTAGCTTCGTCTCTTCGATGTATATCAACTGACTGTTATATTTCTCTCTTGTGTCTCCCCTGATGATGTGATTATTACACAAAAGTGCACTTGGGAACTTTTCGTGTTTCACTTTCCCCGTGGACTCATAATATATATATATATATATTATATATATATATATATATATATATATATATATATATATATATATATATATATATATGACAAGTATAAAAAAAAAAAATAATTATAATAAATAATAGTAATTCAAATATCACTCAGAAACTGAGTTACATTAACTCCAACCCATATTTGCATAGAGTTACTGAGTTACATTAACCCTCGAGTGCTTTAACTCTGGACCCTCATGCATTCTAAAAGATCCTCTGAGAGTCCTTAACTTAAGATCCACATTATAAGCAGACCCACGGAGGACATTAACTGAACTCTGGGTGCACTAACTTCAGCCCAGGGGAGGATCAGCAGTGCCTTTAACTGGTGGCTGTACGGTGGCAACTTCACTCCTTGGAGGCCTATAACTTGAGGATTGAATTCTGTGCATATCCACAGCTTAACTCACTGGATATGGAGAACTTAACTCCTTAAATACCGATACCTTAACTCCTTAGACATCGATAACTTAACCTTGAAATATCCACAACGTAAGTCGTAGATAGAAGAAGAAGATATCAACTAACTTAACTCTTACATATCGTCCCCTTAACCTCCTGGTAATGGACACTTCCCTCTTAGACATTGGTAACTTAACCATTAATTACACATCGCCACCTTAACACCAGGCGTAACGAGGCCACCAGAACAGTTAACAAGCTAATGTGGTTGTTACAGTGACTGTACCGCTGATCAATACAGTCAGATGAGTCAGATCACTATACACCAGGGAGGCAGTGTGAGCAAGTCCCATTGCCCAGAGAAGCGAACTCCCTTAGACCCAGTTTCTAATCAAGGGTTCGATTCCAAGAAGAAGAAAGAAAGAAAGAATGAATAAACAACACGACTTCATGGTCGGCTTTACATATAGAAAGGAAAAGAGAGCGAAAGATCAATGTGCGACACAGGCGAAGGGTTTTCGTCTTAGCTTCTCCTGTTTCACCAACTCGACTCGGGCTTCACTGACCCGCTGGGAAGGGCGAAGAACGAACCACCATCCCCCCTTTTCCCATCATATCCTCTTTCCCCCTCCCACACACACACACACACACAATCCAGGGGAAATAATACCCCTTTGTGATGGAATGTACGTCAAGGAAAAGGAGACAGATTACTTCCCTCCCTTCGCCATTGAGATCAAGTGAATAGGAAGCTTTTAATTTCTCTCTTCTTTCCTTTTTTTTTTTTCTTCGTCTTCTCTATTCTCATCTGTGATGTCTGCGCTGATGCCATCCATCTTTACGACCCTGACTCTATAATCAACCCGTCACTCGACTGTAATTTCAGTAACAAATGAACGTCTGGCTGGGGGGGTGTTAGAGCGCCATTAAATCAATTCCCCCTTTTGGGTTCCACTAGCTGTGCGGTACGGGTTTAGGAGCTTGCTTTGGTGTGGTCTTGTGTTAGCGTCGCTTCCCATGATGGTCCTCCAACAGATAACCGAGTAAGATCAGGGTTGTGTTTATCTGTCACTTCCCCATTGTACTGTCTCCAGCAGATAACCTGGTCATAGACCATCAGGTCTTGTGTTATCTGTCCTTCCCATGTACTGTCCTCCAGCAGATAACCTGGTCATAGACCATCAGGTCTTGTGTTATCTGTCCTTCCCATGTACTGTCCTCCAGCAGATAACCTGGTCATAGACCATCAGGGCTTGTGTTATCTGTCCTTCCCATGTACTGTCCTCCAGCAGATAACCTGGTCATAGACCATCAGGTCTTGTGTTATCTGTCCTTCCCATGTACTTCCTCCAGCAGATAACCTGGTCATAGACCATCAGGGTCTTGTGTTATCTGTCCTTCCCATGTACTGTCCTCCAGCAGATAACCTGGTCATAGACCATCAGGTCTGTGTTATCTGTCCTTCCCATGTACTGTCCTCCAGCAGATAACCTGGTCATAGACCATCAGGTCTTGTGTTATCTGTCCTTCCAGTATGTCCTCCAGCAGATACTGTCATAACCATCAGGCTGTTATCTGTCCTCCATGTACTGTCCTCCCAGATAACCTGGTCATAGACCATCAGGTCTTGTGTTATCTGTCCTTCCCATGTACTGTCCTCCAGCAGATAACCTGGTCATAGACCATCAGGTCTTGTGTTATCTGTCCTTCCCATGTACTGTCCTCCAGCAGATAACCTGGTCATAGACCATCAGGTCTTGTGTTATCTGTCCTTCCCATGTACTGTCCTCCAGCAGATAACCTGGTCACAGACCATCAGTCTTGTGTTATCTGCTTCCATGTACTGACCTCCCAGATAACCTTCATAACATCAGTCTTGTGTTATCTGTCCTCCAATGTATGTCCTCACAGATAATGGTCAAGACCATCGGTCTTGTTTATCTCTCCCATGTATGACCTCAGCAGATAACTGTCATAGACATCAGTCTGTGTATCTGTCCTTCCATGACTGCCCACATAACCTGTCACAGACACAGTCTCTATATAAAATCTATGATATAAAGCAACAGAAGCAAGATGTCTTACCTCACAGGATATTTAGAATTTGAATCTATAAGATACAAAAAAAAAATGATATAGTTAACTTTTCTATATTTCTATTTGGTTTAAGATCTTATAAGCACAGGATATACTAACCGGTGACAGATACTAATTGGTTCAAGTAATAAGTCGATATACAACTGAGAAATTGGCGGTGGAAGTCGTTAATCAATTTTGTAGATTTGTATATTCCAAAGTTGACTTATCAGTCTCTTGTTCATGCTCCTGTACGATTATGGTCTGTTATCTGGTGCCATGTGGTGCTATGAACGCCACAAACCATACATACATACATACATACATTATACTTACGTGTATATATATACACATCATACATACATATGTACTACATACATCCAGACATACACATCAGGCATACACAAATTCGTTCAAATATAGAAATGTGCGCATGTGAAAAGCATATACATTATACGTACGTGTATATATATATATACATCATACATACATATACACTACATACATCCAGACATACACATCAGGCATACACAAATTCGTTCAAATATAGAAATGTGCGCATGTGAAAAGCACATATGATATACATTATACACACGTGTATATATATACATGATACATACATATACACTACATACATCCAGACATACACATCAGGCATACACAAATTCGTTCAAAAATAGAAATGTGCGTATGTGAATAGTACGCCTACCTGTGCAATGTGTCCAGGGTCTACTCCGTCAATATGTTATAATAGACTACATCTACCACTCAGTTACTACGCCAGCACGCAAGAGTAGGTCACTATATAATGCATCAGGAGGGGGAGGTTGTGGGTTGTGGGGGCGGGTTCGAACCTGGGTCACACCCCACACCCCCACCAGAGATTCCAGCGACCCTTACGATGAGGGAAAGGGGGGTGTGTGTCCTCAACATATCAGAAGCTAGCTAGAGGGGGAAAAAACACATATCCAGAATAGATTCATCACCATAACTCAAGCGATCTACGACCATCTACCATACCATGGGGCCCCTCATCCAATCAGCGTGTGAGCATACCAGACACTCCCTTAAGGACATATCAAGTGGGGCCAAAGGGGGGTATGATACACTGCACAGACCACAGATCTATCACTCGCAATCACGCTATAGGAAAGACGTGGGAGGGTGTATGAATGTATTATGCGGTCCATAAATATCTTTACGGGACACACTCGGTCCTTATCCTGGAATTCAATAGCGCCCCCCCCCCCCCATCCCTCGCCGTCCACCCCTCCAGAGAATGTGAGGCAATGTGACGAGGCACCTCGCACACACATCCAACGGAGATTCTCTGGCCCATTGTGTGTGTGTGGCGTGATCGATGTGAGGAAGGCATCTGTCCATCGCTCGTGTCCTACTTGTTTTCGAGGCTTAATCCCTCCATTGATCACCTGTTAATCACTGATTAGTGATATTCAGATGGTTCTTGATCACCTGTTAATCACTGGTTATTGATATTCAGATGTTTCTTGATCACCTGTTAATCACTGGTTAATCACCTCCGTCTTAAACCCCCGGCCACACGTGTGTACGACCATTATCCCCCCCGCCCCCCCTATAGCCCTTGATGGTCAACTGCTCACACTCTTTAAAACTGGGCAACACACACGACACATACACACGACACCTCACTCCGCACACACACACACACACACACACACACACACCACACACACACACACCAACTCACAAACACCAACATGAAGGCCATTAAGACTATGGAAGCCTTCGGAACACCTACTAGTACTAGATTTGGACACGGGGCGGTACCCCTATAGCATTACCGACGAGCGGTTCTATCACTCAGTCTTGAACTACACCTCAGTTTCCTGATCAACCATCTCCATCAAAGCGAACTTACCTAAGGACTGCACACTATACAGAGCACCATGAACAATCCCCGGTTACCCAGCAACACAGAGAACATACACCATCACAATGGGACAAATATACATTCCCATTCCATCTGAATACACTCGATGCTCAGATGTTTATAACAGCACACGATCCCTCCCAGTCAAGCTAACTTCATACCCAACCCACTCTCACCCCAACCACCCACTCCATGTAGACATAAAGAGCTCCCCCTGCTACCTGCCTGACAATTCATACACCACCTTCATACAACTGATACACTAACGACTCAATCAAGCAACGACCAGCCCTCCCTACCCAGCTGTATGCCCCAGACACACACTTAACGCACACAAAACCATTTCCCAATTTCTTCTCCCCACACACTTAACCACTCCTGCTCCTCCTCCTCCTCGTCTCCCCAAAAATCGTCTTCTATCCTCTCGCTCCCCATATTGTCTCCCCAGCTCCCAGCACCCCATTTACCCGTCAATCCATCGGGTGGGTAAAGTCCTCCACTGCTTTGGCAATCGTCCCCCAGTGGTTCCACAGTGAGAGACGTCCTCTAACTTCGGGTCTGGGGTATACTTAAGAGAGTCTCGAACACCTTCTGAACGCGCAGACGATAGATTCAAAATGTCAGAGGCTGACATTTTGAACCTTTTGAGGCATACTTAAGGGAACTGAAAACTCTCTCTCTCTCTCTCTCTCTCTCTCTCTCTCTCTCTCTCTCTCTCTCTCTCTCTCTCTACTACAGAAGCGAAGGCTCGATGACCAAGAAATAGAATCAAAATAAAAGGAAAAAGGTAATGATAATAATGATAATAATAATAATAATAATGATAATAATAATAATATTGATAATTATAATGATAATAATGATAGTAACAACAATATAATAATAATAACAATAATAATAATAACAATAATGATAATAATACGACTACTACTTCTACCACTACTACTAATACTACTACAGCTACTACTACAACTACTACTACTACTACTACTACTACTAATAATAATAATAATGATAAATTGCTTGATGAACCATAGGCATTCTGGACCAGGGACAACAACGTGTAACAGATCAGACGACCAAAAGTTCTAGCACAGGGAGGGAAGACAACCCTTACAGCATTTGAATATGATTTAATAATGACCTCATTAATGCCACAATGAAACACTCATTAAGAACAGAGATACCAGGTGATTAACCAACAGTGGGAAGGTTAGCATTAATTATATAGGTAACGCGAGAGCCACTTGGTTACAGACTGTGACCCAAGCTGAATGGGTCGCCCTGGGAGTCGAGTTCGCGTGGGTTCGGGTCCCGGCAGCGGCAGCCAGTCCGCAGTTCACCCAGCTGTTCATCACCTCCCTTTGGCTTATGACAAGATATATATATATATATATATATATATATATATATATATATATATATATATATATATATATATATATTCCCTGTGTGTCGTAGAAGGCGACTAAAAGGGGGAGGAAGCTGGAGTGGCTGAAAATCCTCCCTTCCCTTATAACTTTCCAAAAGGAAAGAACACACAAGGAGCCAGGTAAGGATTTTTCCCCTCTAAGGCTCTGCCATCTGTTCTTGACGCTACCTCGCTCACGCGAGAAATGGCGACCATGTATGAAGGGAAAAAAAAAATTGTATGTATGTATATCCGTCAAGAAAATTTTCATATCAAGCCGAAGCAAAGATAAATTTCAGCCATGATGCATTAAGCGCATGATAATGTGAAAGGCAACATACTATTTGCATATCATTTGCATACCTCTTGCCGTGCTTAGCATACTAATGCCCCGCGTAAAGCAGATATTAAGACCATAATTCTTTAGGAAAAAAAATGATTATTACGATGTCCAGCCATCTACTGAAGGATATTGTAGTTCCGGGTGGTTTGCTGATGTTTCCAGGGTGGTTTATGGAATATTTCCAGGGTGGTTTATGGAATATTTCCAGAGTGGTTTATGGAATGTTTCCAGGGTGGTTTTTGGAATATTTCCAGGGAGGTTTATGGAATATTTCCAGGGTGGTTTATGGAATATTTCCAGAGTGGTTTATGGAATGTTTCCAGTGTTTTTGGAATATTTCCAGGGGTTATGAATATTTCAGGTGGTTTATGGAATATTTCCAGGGTGGTTTATGGAATATTTCCAGAGTGGTTTATGGAATGTTTCCAGGGTGGTTTTTGGAATATTTCCAGGATGGTTTATGGAATATTTCCAGGGTGGTTTATGGAATATTTCCAGGGTGGTTTATGGAATGTTTCCAGGGTGGTTTATGGAATGTTTCCAGGGTGGTTTATGGAATATTTCCAGGGCGGTTTATGGAATATTTCCAGGGTGGTTATGGATTTCCAGGTGTTTATGGAATGTTTCCAGGGTGGTTTATGGAATATTTCCAGGATGGTTTATGGAATATTTCCAGGGCGGTTTGCTGATGTTTCCAGGGTGGTTTATGGAATATTTCCAGGGCGGTTTGCTGATGTTTCCAGGGCGGTTTATGGAATATTTCCAGGGCGGTTTATGGAAAATTTCCAGGATGGTTTATGGAATGTTTCCCGGGTGGTTTATGGAATGTTTCCAGGGTGGTTTATGGAATATTTCCAGGGAGGTTTATGGAATATTTCCAGGGTGGTTTATGGAATATTTCCAGGGCGGTTTATGGAATATTTCCAGGGCGGTTTGCTGATGTTTCCAGGGTGGTTCTTGGAATGTCTCCAGGGCGGTTTATGGAACATTTTCAAGGCAGTTTATGGAATATTTCCAGGGCGGTTTATGGAATGCCTTTATAACAACCACTACAATTTCTATACGAACACATTTATTCACATTCTTCTATGTGATGTAGATTATTTTTGCCCTCATATCTTATGTGACACTTCACCTCAATGTGCTTGACGAATACGAAAGATGTCGAAGTATTCTGAAATCAAATGGGTTTCTCAACGCCTCGGGTGAAGCTTTTGATACCTCACCTCACGACAGCGCTCGAGTTCACCAACATCGTTCACTCTCTGTTCTTGCCTCCTTTCCGTACGCCGCTCTTTCCAGCCTCTCTCTCTCTCTCTCTCTCTCTCTCTCTCTCTCTCTCTCTCTCTCTCTTTTTCCAGTTTCAACCTCGTCTCTTCCCTCATTACGTACACCTCCCGTGAAACACCGCTTCAAGCCAGGCTGGCGTACCGCAACGCCTCTTAGTTCGATCTCATTACGGTCTCCTGTGAACCTCTGCATCGGTTCGAACTCCGGTTCGAACTCAATCCTCCTCCTCCTCCTCTTCTTCTTCTGTTCTCTTTAGCGCTGTTCCTTTGTCTATCCCCTTTATCTTCACTTACCAATCCTTCTCCTCCCTTTGGCTATGATCATCACCCGGTCTCTCCTTTATCTTTTCCTTATCCCTCTATATCAATCAGTCTCTTCCTTTGGCTATTACCAACCTTCCCTAATCCCGATTCTCCAGTCGTTCGTAACCAACCAACTAACCTCCTCCCAGCACGCCCAAAAAACAACAGAAGATAACCACAGCGTAAAAAAATATAAAAGAACTTAAAAAAAAATGGACCATGAACATACTTGCTCTTCATTTCCTCCTTGAGCAGCCGATGCAATTAGAAGGTCTAATTTACCAAGGTCTAATAAGCATCTCTAAGTCCCTCCTCCCAATTCCGGAGCCAGCCACCCTCCCAACAACACACACCCCTCCACCTACCCCTCCACCTACCCCTCCACCTACCCCTCCACCTACCTCAACAATTTGCAACAAATATGGGTTTCATCCACATAGTTACGGTCCCAAGGCACGCGGCTTCTTAAATGTACCAGAGATGTCTCGTAGCTCAAGCTTTGTGGGGTATAAGAACGAACCCACACACACACACACACACAAACACACAGGCACACACAGGAGATTGGGGGCCCCAGTTCAAGAGATGAGGGCTCCATGAGCGTAAAACCCCCTTCCTCGTACAGCACAAATAGGTAATTACATGAAACTCCCTCTACGTACAGCACAAATGGGTGATTACACATACCTCTTTACGTAACTGCATTCATGTATAACCACATACGTGTTGGCATTCAATCTGTGATTACACCTTCATTTAACGATCTGTTACATAGTTAAGCAAAACATGTTGACACAGAACAACACCCCTCCCCTTTCTCCCTTCCTTCCTTCTTTCTTCCTTCACATGAAGTCAGCTATGAAGGAAACATGACTTTGAATTCGTCTTCACAATCCTGGACACGAATGACATGGTGTGTATACAATGATACGCGGCTGAGGTGTTACCGGACTGCCAGACGTTAAACCACGAGGTCAAAATAGGGCGAGGCTGTTATCATTAGGGAGTATAGACAACCTTGTCAAATCAAATTAGGAGACATTACGCCATCAAATGCAAGGTATGTAAATACATTTATGGAGTCCAGGCTGGTCCAACTGTAGCGGAGAAGTGTTATTAGCACCGTCAATTCAGCACGTAGGGATGACCACAAAAAATGCGATCGCTAAACACTGCCATGAAAATGACCATTCCAGAGATCTTGAAAATCCCGTTAGTTCATACCCCTCTGCTGATGATGTCACATGCAACTTCACTGAATCGGTTTTAATGGCCAATACTAAGAACTTTAATTTGTCCCTAGGCCATTTTAAAATCCCTTCCAAGCATTAACCAATTTGTTCTTAGGCCATTTTAAAATCCCATCCTACTATTACCCAAATCACTATGAGAGAATGGACAAAACACGAAAACAAAATAAGTTGTTCAAGACACACCCAGCCACTCAGGTCAACCCTCGCCACGTATCCCCCTTTAATCACTTTCCCTTACAACAGTCACGGCCAGACAAAGCAAACAATGCTTGGCCTTCTAAGATTGGTGTTGGACGGCGGGACTCAAGTGTGATGTTGGGATTTAAAGAACTTTATCAAGTACTGGCATGTCGAGCCATGTGTAAAGAAAAATCACGTTATATGAAATTGTATGAAATCCTACTATATATATATATATATATATATATATATATATATATATATATATATATATATATATATATATATATATATATCGCTACCTCGCTAACGCGGGAAATGGCGAATAGTTTGAAAGAATATATATATATATATATAATATATATATATATATATATATATATATATAATATATATATATATATATATATAATACTGAGAGTAACAATATTAACGATGTTAATCACCTACTACGCTGAAAGACTGAAGTGCCTGGTACAAGCTATACACACAGGCGACCCTCCCGCACCGCACTAGACGATCGGTAAAGTATTGGTATCAACTTGATATAGATATTAGAGTCACCCCCTCCCTCACTCGACCGTCACCAATCAATAGAAAACGAACCTCTTCAATGGCCAAGACTCTGGCTCTATTCCCCAGATGGCATAAGTCTCATTTTCCTACACCATATACGAGGATGATGAGGCTTACCGTCCTTAGATCATTTAGGAACATATATAATTGACGTGATTTGCGAATGATGTGGTCGCTGGAATCCTCTTTCGTTAGAAAACGGGGTTTTTTCTTCTCAGATATTCGAAGAAATACGAAAGTGGGTTTTCCCATTCTTTTCTTTCTTGTTTTTCTTTTAACGTTTCTCTGAGTCTAATGATGGCCACAGCGTCTTACAACCCCAGGAAGGAATCTTAGGATTGGAGGTCTCCTGTGGCTTCCAGGATGCGCTACAATCAGTAGCAGAGATAGTATGGACTCTTCTGAAACAGGTTCTTTGACGAAGCTGTAATCTCTCTCACGCACCACCTCATCCAGACGGAATATATATATATTTTATATATATATATATATATATAATATATATATAATATATATATATATATATATATATATTATCCCTGGGGATAGGGGATTAAGAATATTCCCACGTATTCCCTGCGTGTCGTAGAAGGCGACTAAAAGGGGAGGGAGCGGGGGCTGGAAATCCTCCCCTCTCTTTTTTTTTTTAATTTTCCAAAAGAAGGAACAGAGGGGGCCAGGTGAGGATATTCCAAAAAAGGCCCAGTCCTCTGTTCTTAACGCTACCTCGCTAACGCGGGAAATGGCGAATAGTTTAAAAGAAAAGATATATATATATATATATATATATATATATATATATATATATATATATATATATATTATATTATTTATATATTATTTATTATATTTCGCTCTCCCAACTCAAGTCTTTAAACTCCAATCCATCAGACATACACTCATTAGAAACTACACTCCCCAGACACACACGAGTCATACCTTCCCCGTCTACGCTTTGGACATCAGCCACACACACCACCACAACCATCATTACAATACATCCCATGACCCTTAATACCCCACGATGTACCTAACATAACGAAGACACAAAGCAGTTACGAGGGATTCAAAGTACAGAAGCAAGAACACCGGAAATGAACAAGTCTCATTAGCATATCTTATTGTCAATGGACATGACAATTATATGACACAGAATCATATGACACTGCTAGTCAGATTCAATTATGACACAGTAGTCAGATTCACTAACAATTATCTAACAAAGTTTGTTTGATCCACTGAAATTATATGACATATTTGTATAAATTCTCTAACATCTGTATGACACACGTGGTCAGAACCACAAATAATCATATGACGTAGTACAATTTTATAACAAAATTCGTTAGATTCACTATCAATTATATGACCAAATTTGCTAGATCCACTAACAATTATATTAACAATCACATGACACAACTGGCATTGGAAACTACCCCGTTAGCGCTTTGTGTATTGGTAATTAACATGGAATAAATCAGTCTGTCACTTAACATCCAGTTTCTAAATAATTCATTTATCCATTTACATTCTTCCCAACCCACCCGTACACAGGCATACCCCGAATTCTTTGAAAAAAGATACCGAGTCTGTTCGAATTAAAAAAAAGGATATGAATGTTTTCAGTACATTTGTATGTTTCATTTATAATGAGTGACATCTGAATTAACTTCCATATTGAGGTTACATAGTTATTTGCTGCTGTATATACAACGTGTGCGGGTGAGCGTAATAATTCGCTGGTAATGAACCTATGTATTTTGCACTGTATGGGAAGGGATATATTCCCTGCCCCCACTCAAGCCCCCAATAACCCGAGCTATACAGCTTTTCCAAACTCCTGTGTGATGTTTTGTGTTACTGTAGTCTCATTCCCTGCTTCCATGGGTTCGCTCCTCTAAGGCTACATATGTACATTTTGTGTGCAATTATTCTTTTTTTCTTTTTTTTTCAAACGAGTGTGTTCCTTCATACCATACAGTGGCCTGTGGTGGTTTCTGTTCCTACGTCATTTCGTCGACGTGTTCACTCTCTTGTGCCATGAAGCCGGTATCTGACACCTGAAAAGTTGTGATCTGGTCACCCCTCACTCTTTTCTCTTCCTCGGTGGACGAATCTAAGGCTCCAAGCCTTTTCCCCTGTAACTCACCTCTCTCGAGTCTGGTCCCATCTTTGTTGCTCTCCTCTGGACCTTCTCTCTTAGCTCTTTGTGCTTCTTTAAGTGCGGTGACCAAACCTCGAGTTTTGCCTTATGTGAGGTATGAACAGCTTGCTAAATATGTCCTTATCCACGTACTTCAAAGCTATTCAAACAACTGCCAGCAGACAGTTGGTCTCCTAATGCGAGACTCTTTCAACAGGCTGGGGTCAATGTCCATTTCCAAGTCCCTCTCACTGGCAGAGCTGTCCATTGAGATGACAATTATATTTGGGTTCTTCTTGCACTGTGTCCTATCCTCAGTACTTTATCTCTTACTCGGGAGGAGGTTCGTCAACCGCGTCTCAGAACAACTTTGGAGTTTTGTGAAGATCCCCTTGTAATGGGATGCAGTCTCCCTTGTTTTTCACTTCTCCCATAACCTCTGCATCATCTGCAAACATATTCAGTATCTGTGTGTGTGTGTGTGTGTGTGTGTGTGTGTGTGTGTGTGTTCCTGCCTCTGGGTCACTCCAGTTGCTTTTGTTTTTTCTTTTTTTTTCAATTTTTCTCTTGTTCTTTTCCCCGTCTGTCTGTCTGTCTGTCTGTCTGTGTAAAGAGTAACTTTTCCTTTGGAGGCAACTTGGGCAGCGGCAGCAACAGAGGTATCAGTCTCCTTCAAAGCTGCCAAGGAAAGAGACTTACCCTCCCCCCCCACAGCATCCCTGCCTACCCTCCTCTCCTGCAGGATAGTCCATCTTCCTCAGGAGGAGGTGGAGGAGGCTGCTGGAGGGGGTGGGTAGGAGGGGAGAAGAATGGAGGGTCTTCCTTCCTGCGCGGAAGTAGTGAGAACATTAACGTATCTTCGTCTTTGGGAAAACCTTTCTTCTGGTCATTTCTCGTCTCCTCTTGTGGGTATGTATGTATCCTTCCGCCTTGCTCTTCTTCTTCTTCTTCTTCTTCTTCTTCTTCTTCTTCTTCTTCTTCTTCTCTTTCTTCTTCTTCTTCTTCTTCTTCTTCTCTTCTTCTTCTTCCTCTCCCTTTTTCTTCTTCTTCTTTATCTTCTTCTCTCTTTTATCTTCTTCTTCTTCTTCTTCTTTTCTTCTTCTTCTTTTCCCCTTTTTCTTTTTCCTCTCTCTTCTCATCTCTTCTTCTTCTTTTCTTCCTCCTCCTTTCCTCTTCTTCTTCTTCTCTCCCATCTTCATCACCACCTTTCCCCTTCATACTTCCCTCCTTCCTTCTTCTTCCCTTCTTTCATTCCAACCTTCTTCCTCCTCCATCCTCAATCCTCATCCTCCTCCTCCTCCAGGAGACGTGAGCCCTTCCCTACGTGACGACCACCCGAGGACCCCATATCTCGAGGACCCGGGGCGCGGGGCGTCGCTCTGCGCCCCCCGGTAGCGGCCATATACATGCAAACAGCACTTCACACATGAAGGTAGGGTGGTGTTACCCTCCCCCACATATCTTTGTGCCAGCGGTATCTAGGGCGGCCCTATGCCCTCTCTTTCAAGGCCCTAGCCCTCACCCTGACCTGCCCTGAGTAAGGGCGCAGCCCTGATCTTTCTAACGGCGTAGGGCCGTTAGGACAAAATGGGTCTGCGAGGCCGGATGAGCGATGGAATGGGTTCAAGTAGGAGATGGCTTTTGTAGGTTGGCTATTGGGTGAAGGGTCGAGTAACCGTGGCTTTTGTCGAGCTGCTGTGTCGAGCGGCTTTGTCGAGTGGCTGTGTCTAGTGGCTGTGTCTAGTGGCTGTGTCGATGGCTGTTGTCGAGTGCTTGTCGAGTGGCTTTGTCGAGTGGCTTGTGAGTGCCTGTGTCGAGTGGCTGTGTCGAGTGGTGTCGAGTGCCTTTGTCGAGTGGCTTTGTCGAGTGGCTGTGTCGAGTGGCTTTGTCGAGTGCTGTGTCGAGTGGTCTCGAGTGCCTTTGTCGAGTGGTTGTGTCGAGTGGTGCGAGTGCTTGTCGAGTGGCTTGTCGAGTGGCTGTGTCGAGTTGTGTCGAGTGCTTTGTCGAGTGGCTGTGTCGAGTGGTGTCGAGTGGCCTTGTCGAGTGGCTTTGCCAAGCGGCTGTGTCGAGTGGCTTTGTCGAGTGGTTGTGTCGAGTGGTGTCGAGTGGCTGTGTCGAGTGGCTTTGTCGAGTGGCTTGTGTCGAGTGGTGTCGAGTGGCTTTGTCGAGTGGCTGTGTCGAGTGGTGTCGAGTGTTGTCGAGTGGCCTTGTCGAGTGGCTTTGCCAAGCGGCTGTGTCGAGTGGCTTTGTCGAGTGGTTGTGTCGAGTGGTGTCGAGTGGCTGTGTCGAGTGGCTTGTCGAGTGGTCTGTGTCGAGTGTGTCGAGTGGCTGTGTCGAGTGGTGTCGATGGTGTCGAGTGGCTGTGAGTGCTTGCAGCGGCTGTGTCGAGTGGCTTTGTCGAGTGTGGTCGTGTGTCGAGTGGCTGTGTCGAGTGGCTTTGTCGAGTGGTGTGTCGAGTGGCTTTGTCGAGTGGCTTTGTCGAGTGGCTTTGTTGAGTGGCTGTCAAGTGGCTGTGTCGAGTGGCTGTGTAGAGTGGATTTATCGAGTGGCTTTGTCGAGTGGCTGTGTCGAGTGGTGTCGAGTGGCTGTGTCGAGTGGCTGTGGA
>NC_092269.1:9086727-9089227 GCF_036320965.1 Panulirus ornatus
GGAAGGACAGATAACACAAGACCTGATGGTCTATGACCAGGTTATCTGCTGGAGGACAGTACATGGGAAGGACAGATAACACAAGACCTGATGGTCTATGACCAGGTTATCTGCTGGAGGACAGTACATGGGAAGGACAGATAACACAAGACCTGATGGTCTATGACCAGGTTATCTGCTGGAGGACAGTACATGGGAAGGACAGATAACACAAGACCTGATGGTCTATGACCAGGTTATCTGCTGGAGGACAGTACATGGGAAGGACAGATAACACAAGACCTGATGGTCTATGACCAGGTTATCTGCTGGAGGACAGTACATGGGAAGGACAGATAACACAAGACCTGATGGTCTATGACCAGGTTATCTGCTGGAGACAGTCATGGGAAGGACAGATAACACAAGACCCTGATGGTCTATGACCAGGTTACGTCCTGGAGAACAGCAATGTTATACATATCAACAATAGAGACAGGATTGTATAGCGGAAATTACCGTATTAATCCTAACAAATACAGTAACGTAACGAAAAAGAAATAAGATTCGACTCGACTGAATACACTGAAGGACTATTTTGTTAACATTAATCACCCCCCTGGTGGCGTGTGGCTGTACTAACAAGCCACAGTGAACAAGAACAACACACACGACCTTCACATGTGTCTGAGAAGCGTAAATCTCACACAGTTACTCACAAAAATCCTCTTTATCTCCCTCTGGTAACAGATAGGTACAGTCTTTCAAAACTCGCTATTTCCAGTTCGTCAAACCGTGAGAGACCAAATCATGAACACACACACACACACACACACACACACACACACACGCGCGCGTTTCCCCTCCGCTCACAACCCATTTGAGGTTATGAAATAACCTCTTTGTATTTCACCCGGGACTGTAACGCAAGATTACAATTACCGATTTGCCTCCTTCACAACCCCCACATTGTCTTCCACAACACTGGCTATGGATTACCTTTATAACAACGGACCTTCGTTGGTGGAGCGGATTTTGGCGTTCTTGACCGTGACGCATTCAAAGGGGTGGCCCAGGGTCGAGCGCATGGGTTCGACTGCTGGTGACGGCAGTTGGTTCACAGTCAACCCGGCTGTTCATCTGCCCTTAGGGTTTTGGTCGATGACTTATTCGTGCCGTTTCAGCAGACATAAAGACGCAAAGTGTGTCACTTGTGTTTCGCGGGAAAGGACATTTGACCAGAGAGAGAGAGAGAGAGAGAGAGAGAGAGAGAGAGAGAGAGAGAGAGAGAGAGAGAGAGAGAGAGAGACTTGACGGTATGACCCTTTGAGCAAAAAGGGTCCTCCACGAATCAATGACCCCTGGTCAGGGGGGGGGGGATGGATGACCTTTGACCTCGTGCGAAATGAGTGCTTCAGTCACAAGCCAGGGGTCAAAAGCCAAAGTTCATCTGTCAACAGATGCACACGCAGTCCACCTCAACATACAAACAAGTCCAAGCGTACGAAATGATTCAAGTTAACACATGATATATAGATATAGTTGGGGTGGGGGGATGAAATGGGCCATAGAGAAGCCTCGGTGGTATAGTGGTTCAGCCTCACTGACTTGCTCTATCAAAGTGTACGGGTTCGATGCCCCTGGGGCAGGACACCGGCGCCCAGTTCACCGAGCACTTCATTCTCTCCCTGGCTGGTAGTTACAGAGGTTACCAACTTGTGACCCAGGTCGAGGTTCACACAGAGGTGGTCCATGACCAGGGGACATGGCCTTCACTGACAGGCCTAAACGAACCCACCAGGGGTGGTCCATGTCTGGGGACATGGCCCTCACTGACAGGCCGAAGGAGCCCACCAGCCAGGGGCGTCCACACCCGAGGACATGGTTCTCGTGTTGCGTCTTCACGAACCGCAGCCTTTCAAACGCCTACGTCTCTTGGCCCTGGACCAAAAGCCTTGAGAACCTGATGGAAGACCTGCCACACATGGTTCCCACACATCTGGCTAATGGATTAGCGATGCGTCACATTTCACTTCTCCTTGATGCTCGGGGGGGTCTGTCTGCCTTGCGGTGGACTGAGTTCGCTCGAGGCCGAGGTCGCTTGGCTCCAGACTAGAGTACATTTGTGGGACGCCAAGATGTCTGTCTGCAGGAGGATGGACTGAATAGAACTAAGCAGCTCACTGCTGGCTGAGCTCACTCAACAGTGGGCGTCTTGTTCACAGTTAAAAGGAGATTACGTACATGACTTAACATCAAACCAGATGCAGATATATATATATATATATATATATATATATATATATATATATATATATATAATATATATATATTGGAAAGGATCACAATTTTGCGCGTGATCAAGATATTCCTATGAGTCCACGGGGAAAATGAAACACGAGAAGTTCCCCAGTGCACTTTCGTGTAATAATCACATCATCAGGGGAGACACAACTGACTGTTATATTTCTCTCTTGTGTCTCCCCTGATGATGTGATTATTACACGAAAGTGCACTTGGG
>NC_092269.1:9096727-9114227 GCF_036320965.1 Panulirus ornatus
CAAAATTGTGATCCTTTCCAATATATATATATATATATATATATATATATATATATATATATATATATATATATATACATAAGCTGTAGGCTCTTAACCTCTCTTTTTTTTGTTACTTTTGTTTTTGTCCAAAAATTCTGGCAATTTCGAATTACATTCGTTAATTACATTACACTGTGTAATTACTGAGACTACAACTGTGATAGGAATATCAAACCTATTCTTTTTGTTACAATTTTTTTTGAGGGAGGGAGGGGATTATATTGTTTTTGTCCTACTGTACCCTTAACCAAGCAATTAACATGTTTTTTAATTACATTTCATCAAACATTTTGAATCCTTTTTATATATAAAAAATATATTTTATATATATATTATATAATATATATAATTTATCCCTGGGGATAGGGGAGAAAGAATACTTCCCACGTATTCCCTGCGTTCCGTAGAAGCGACTAAAAGGGGGGACGGGGGGGCTGGAAATCCTCCCCTCTCTGTTTTTTTTTAATTTTCCAAAAGAAGGAACAGAATTGCGCCAGGTGGGGGATTCCCTCAAAGGCCCAGTCCTCTGTCTTAACGTACCTCGCTAATGCGGGAAAATGGCGAATATTTTAAAGAAAGAAAAATATTTTTAAAATAAAATATAATATAAAAAATATATATATATATATATATATATATAATATATATTTTCACTTTTAGGGTTTGGATTTCGAACCCGGGTCTAACTGAGGACAATCGAGATCGCAACCACTCACCGCGATGGTTCGAGTCTCCCACCTCAGACCGTCTTCTATGCCCCAAGAGTTTGTTGGTTACGCTCCCCCGAAGTCTCGTCTATTTCATGGGGGTTCAAATCCAAACCATAGAGGCGGTGAGCTGAAGATAAACATTTGGCAGACCTTTCTAGAGTGAAATGGTTCTTACGCCCTTTAGCACGGCACTATGGCCTTTTTTTTTCTCAATGTTAAGGTAAAAGGGCCGGGCCTTTTAAACCCCAAAGGGGGTCGTTGCTGTGGCGTTCAAGGGTGGCTGTTAACGTGGAGGCCCAAGGGTCGTACTGGGTTGATTAAAAGGGTGTCGCCCTTACCCTTGTGGTCAATAAATACAGAAATGATATTAAAGAGAGAAATATTACGCCATTTAGATCCAATCTCTTATTACGCCATTAAAATTTCATCTTTGAGTGTTTCTTTCACGGAAGCAGAATCGATGTAGGAAGTAACATAATATATATATATATAAAATAATATATATATAAATATATATATATATATATATATAATATATATATATATATATTCCTATGATCCACGGGGAAATTGAAACACGAAAAGTTCCCAAGTGCACTTTCGTGTAATTTTTCAACTGTAAAAATGTCAACTGACTGTTATATTTTTCTCGTGTTTCCCCTGATGTGATTATTACACGAAAGTGCACTTGGAACTTTTCGTGTTTCAATTTCTCCGTGGACTCATCGGAATATCTTGATCCGCGCAAAATTGTGATCTTTCCATATAATATAATAATAATATATATATATATATAATATTAATATATATATATATATATATATACAAATATAGTGCATATGAAAGAGTATTTCTATATAACATGTAAACCTTCAACAGCCATAGATCGAACCCGGGACTTGTGTGTGGCAGGCGGGAGCAATACCGCTGTGCCATGATCACCCCTGGCGGTAGCACTCCCACCTACCATGCAGGGGGTCCAGGGTTCGAATCCAGCCCGTGGTGTGTGTGTGTGTGGTGTTTGGTGGTTAAATTAAAATTTGACCACGCCCAGTAGGAACCCTTTTGATTACGACGGTACGACCCTTGAGTACGACGGTACGACCAATGAGCACGACGGTACGACCCTTGAGCACGACGGTACGACCCTTGAATACGACGGTACGACCCTTGAGCACGACGGTGCGACCCTTGAGTACGACGGTACGACCCTTGAACACGACGTAAAACCCTTGAGCACGAAAGGTACGACAAACCCCTTTAGCACGCCAGTACACCCTTGAGTACGACGGTAGGTCCCCTTGAGCACGACGGTACGACCCTTGAATACGACGGTACGACCCTTGAGTACGACGGTACGTCCCCTTGAGTACGACGGTACGACCCTTGAGCACGACGGTACGACCCTTGAGCACGACGGTACGAACCCTTGAAACACGCCAGTACGACCCTTGAGCACGCCAGTACGACCCTTGAGCACGACAGTACGACCCTTCAGTACGACGGTACGACCCTTGAGCACGCCAGTACGACCCTTGAGCACGCCAGTACGACCCTTGAGCACGACGGTACGACCCCTTGAGCGCGACGGTACGGACCCCAAGCTCGCTAGCACCATCTCTGAATTCCAAAGTCTACCCTTAAGCTGACTGGATTTATATACATATTTATAACGATAGATTAAATAAAATATAAATTAGCCAGACCTGTTTATATGAAGCAGCGACCTAGGAACGAATGAAGGAGATTGAAAAGATAACAAGAAAATAATAGCTAAAGGTGAAGAAAAAAAAAATAAAACGAAAATTCTGAAATAAGTGACACCATCAATTTCTTTCCCGTTCACGTTTTCTGAAACTTTTTCCCATTTTCTATTCTATTTTGATGGGTGACTCTTTTAAATGACTTCCATTTTCTTTTTTTTAATCACTTTACGTCTATAGTGAAATTATATTTATATGACGATTAGTAAGATAAATATTTGGCCTTATTTGAATGCTGGATGTGCTGTGGGTAGTGTGTGTGGGGAGATGAATAACACTATGGGATGTGTGTGTGTGGGGAGATGAATAACACTGTGGGTAGTGTGTGTGGGGAGATGAATAACACTGTGGGAAGTGTGTGGGGGAATGAATAACACTGTGGGATGTGTGTGGGGAGAAGAATAACACTGTGGGTAGTGGTGTGGGGAGATGAATAACACTGTGGGTAGTGTGTGTGGGAGATGAATAACACTGTGGGTGTGTGTGTGGGGAGATGAAATAACACTGTGGGTAATGTGTGTGGGGAGATGAATAACACTGTGGAGTGTGAGTGGGGATATGAATAACACTGTGGGAGTGTGTGTGGGAGATGAATAACACAGTGGGAGTGTGTGTGGGAGATGAATAACACTGTGGTAGTGTGTGTGGGGAATGAAATAACACTGTGGGTAGTGGTGTGGGAGATGAATAACACTGTGGGAGTGTGTGTGGGGAGATAAAACACTGTGGGAGTGTGTGGAGTGGGAGATGAATAACACTGTGGGTAGTGTGTGTGGGGAGATAAATAACACTGGTGGTAGTGTGTGTGGGGAGATGAATAACACTGTGGGATGTGTGTGTGGGGAGATGAATAACACTGTGGGTATGTGGTGTGGGGAGATGAATAACACTGTGGAAGTGTGTGTGGGAGATGAAAACACTGTGGGAAGTGTGTGGGGAGATGAATAACACTGTGGAAGTGTGTGTGGGGAGATGAATAACACGTGGGTAGTGTGTGTGGGGAATGAATAACACTGTGGAAGTGTGGTGTGGGGAATGAATAACACTGTGGGATAGTGTGTGTGGGGAGATGAATAACACTGTGGGAGTGTGTGTGGGGAGATGAATAACACTGTGGGTAGTGAGTGTGTGGGAGATGAATAACACTGTGGGTAGTGTGTGGGGGAATGAATAACACTGTGGGTAGTGTTGTGGGGAGATGAATAACACTGTGGTAGTGGTGTGGGGAGATGAATAACACTGTGGGTATGTGTGTGTGGGAATGAATAACACTGTGGGAGTGTGTGTGGGGAGAATGAATAACACTGTGGGTAGTGTGTGTGGGGAGATGAATAACACTGTGGGTAGTGTGTGTGGGGAGATGAATAACACTGTGGAGAAGTGTGTGGGGAGATGAATAACCTGTGGAAGTGTTGGGGGATGAATACACTGTGGGATGTGTGTGGGGAGATGAATAACACTGTGGGTAGTGTGTTGGGGAGATGAATAACACTGTGGGAGTGTGTTGGGAGATGAATAACACTGTGGGAGTGTGTGTGGGAGATGAAAAACACTGTGGTGTGTGTGTGGGGAGATATAACATGTGGTAGTGTGTGTGGGGAGATGAATAACACTGTGGAGTGTGTGTGGGGAGATGAATAACACTGTGGGTGTGTGTGGGGAGATGAATAACACTGTGGAGTGTGTGTGGGGAGATGAAAACACTGTGGAGTGTGTGTGGGGGAGATGATAACACTGTGGGTAGTGTGTGTGGGAGATGAATAACACTGGGGAGTGTGTGTGGGGAATGAATAACACTGTGGGAGTGTTATTGATATAACCTTGGTTTGTTGGGGAGATGAATAACACTGTGGTAGTGTGTGTGGAATGATACTTGGATGTGTGTTGGGGAGATGAATAACACTGTGGGTGTGTGTGGGAGATGAATAACACGTGGGTGTGTGGTGGGAGATGATAACACTGTGGTGGTGTGTGGGGAGATGAATAACACTGTGGAGTGTTGTGGGAGATGAATAACACTGTGGGAGTGTGTGTGGGAGATGAATACACTGTGGGTATGTTGGGGAGATGATAAACTGTGGGAGTGTGTGGGGAGATGAATAACACTGTGGGTGTGTGGTGTGGGAATATACACTGTGGTAGTGTGTGGGGGAAGAATAACACTGTGGGAGGTGTGTGGGAGATGATAACACTGTGGTGTGTGTGGGAATGAATAACACTGTGGGTAGTTGTGTGGGGAATGAATAACACTGTGGGTGTGTGTGTGGGGAGAAATAACACTGTGGGTAGTGTGTGGGGAGATGAATAACACTGTGGAGTGTGTGTGGGAGTGAATAAAAACTGTGGATTGTGTGTGGGGAGATGAATAACACTGTGGGTGTGTGTGTGGGGAGATGAATAACACTGTGGGTAGTGTGTGTGGGGAGATGAATAACACTGTGGGATGTTGTGTGGGGAGATGATAACACTGTGGGAGTGTGTGTGGGAGATGAATAACACTGTGGGAGTGTGTGTGGGGAGATGATAACACTGTGGGTGTGTTGTGGGGGATGAATAACACTGTGGGTAGTGTGTGTGGGAGATGAATAACACTGTGGGATGTGTGGTGGGGAATGAATAACACTGTGGTTGTGTGTGGGGAGATGAATAACACTGTGGGATGGTGTGGGGAGATGAATAACACTGTGGGAATGTGTGTGGGGAGATGAATAACACTGTGGGAAGTGTGTGTGGGGAGATGAATAACACTGTGGGATGTGTGTGGGAGATGAATAACACTGTGGGAAGTGTGTGTGGGGAGATGATAACACTGTGGATGTGTGTGGGGAGATGAATAACACTGTGGGTAGTGTGTGTGGGAGATGAATAACACTGTGGGTAGTGTGTGGGGAGATGAATAACACTGTGGATGTGTGTGGGGAGATGAATAACACTGTGGGATGTGTGTGTGGGGAGATGAATAACACTGTGGGATGTGTGTGGGGAGATGAATAACACTGTGGGAAGTGTGTGTGGGGAGATGAATAACACTGTGGGATGTGTGTGTGGGGAGATGAATAACACTGTGGGATGTGTGTGTGGGGAGATGAATAACACTGTGGGATGTGTGTGTGGGGAGATGAATAACACTGTGGGATGTGTGTGGGGAGATGAATAACACTGTGGGATGTGTGTGTGGGGAGATGAATAACACTGTGGGATTGTGTGGGGAGATGAATAACACTGTGGGATGTGTGTGGGGAGATGAATAACACTGTGGGTAGTGTGTGTGGGGAGATAATAACACTGTGGGATGTGTGTGGGGAGATGAATAACACTGTGGGATGTGTGTGTGGGGAGATGAATAACACTGTGGGATGTGTGTGGGGAGATGAATAACACTGTGGGATGTGTGTGGGGAGATGAATAACACTGTGGGATTGTGTGTGGGGAGATGAATAACACTGTGGGATGTGTGTGGGGAGATGAATAACACTGTGGTAGTGTGTGTGGGGAGATGAATAACACTGTGGGATGTGTGTGGGGAGATGAATAACACTGTGGGATGTGTGTGTGGGGAGATGAATAACACTGTGGGATGTGTGTGGGGAGATGAATAACACTGTGGGTAGTGTGTGTGGGGAGATGAATAACACTGTGGGAAGTGTGTGTGGGGAGATGAATAACACTGTGGGTAGTGTGTGTGGGGAGATGAATAACACTGTGGGAAGTGTGTGTGGGGAGATGAATAACACTGTGGGATGTGTGTGGGGAGATGAATAACACTGTGGGAGTGTGTGTGGGGAGATGAATAACACTGTGGGTAGTGTGTGTGGGGAGATGAATAACACTGTGGGTAGTGTGTGTGGGGAGATGAATAACACTGTGGGATAGTGTGTGTGGGGAGATGAATAACACTGTGGAGTGTGTGTGGGGAGATGAATAACACTGTGGGTAGTGTGTGTGGGGAGATGAATAACACTGTGGGATGTGTGTGGGGAGATGAATAACACTGTGGGATGTGTGTGTGGGAGATAATAACACTGTGGGATGTGTGTGGGGAGATAAATAAAACTGTGGGATGTGTGTGTGGGGAGATAATAACAACTGTGGGAATGTGTGTGTGGGGAGATAATAACACTGTGGGAGTGTGTGGGGAGATGAAATAACACTGTGGATGTGTGTGGGGAGATAATAACACTGTGGGATGTGTGTGTGGGGAGATAAATAAAACTGTGGGATGTGTGTGGGGAGATAAATAAAACTGTGGGATGTGTGTGTGGGGAGATAAATAACACTGTGGGATGTGTGTGGGGAGATAAATAAAACTGTGGGATGTGTGTGTGGGGAGATAAGTAACACTGTGGGATGTGTGTGGGGAGATTGTATGGCTCCCTGACCGATCACATTACTCCCTGACCGATTAAGTAGCTCCCTGACCGATCGCATTACTCCCTGACCGATCGCGTTACTCCCTGACCGATTAAGTAGCTCCCTGACCGATTCCACGGCTCCAAGATCGATTACACAGCTCCCCTGGCCGATTACACAGCTCCCCTGGCCGATCACACAGCTCTCTAGCCGATTACACAGCTCCCTGGCCGATCACACAGCTCTCTAGCCGATTACACAGCTCTCTAGCCGATCACACAGCTCTCTAGCCGATTAACAAACGGTTAAGCCGATCAATAAAGAAATGCTAGCTTAATATTTACTAGTACTGTGTCCACAGGGGTAGAGGAATGTCGACCAGCATACCCAGCTACGGTGCGGTGCGCATGTTCCACAGCGGGTCAAACAACACCATATTTAAAGAGGCGCAGGGGAGTGATTAATGGCGGAGGCACTCCGACGCAAGAGAGTAATATTGATCGTTGACACCCTGACCCCAAGGACAATGACCGATTACCAGCACACTGTGACGTAGGGTGATCATTAATCACTGACACACTCTGAGACGTAGGACATGATTAATCACTGACACTTTCTAAGACGCAGGCCAATAATCACTGACACTCTCTAAGACGCAGGACAATGATTAATCACTGACACTTTCTAAGACGCAGGACAATGAATAATCACTGACACACTCTAAGACGCAGGGCAATAATCACTGACACTCTCTAAGGCGCAGGACAATGATTAATCACTGACACACTCTAAGACGCAGGACAATGATTAATCCTGACACACTCTGAGACGCAGGGCAATAATCACTGCCACTTTCTAAGACGCAGGACAAAGATTAATCACTGCCACAATCTGAGACGAAGGACAATGATTAATTAACACACTCTCCTGCGCAGGACAATGACTAATCGCCAATACCCTCTGACGCAGGACAATGATTGATCAAATGACACTCTCTGAGACACAGGCTAATGATCAATTACCAACACGCTCCTACGCAGGCGCAATTATTGATCGGCCACACGCCCCTGAAGCGAGACAATGAAAGATAACCAACTTAACCAGGTGCAGGACAATCATTATTTATGCTGCAGGACAATGAATAATCATTTACCAACACAATTAACACCAGGATACGAATTAATTATCAAAACCAATGTGCTCACATTCACTCTATCATGTATAATGTATCTTGTATAATGTACCCAAACCAGAGCTCACCTTCACATCTCTTCCCCCATATACCAGCCTCTGGTTGGCACTGACTGCTTTATATACCCATCGGTCCAGTTATTGATAGCACGTCGCCCCCTGTATACCACATCGCTGCAATTCATTCAGTCACATGCACGCCTCTCATCCTCCTGAAAGTTCAGGACAAGGCAGCTCAAAAAGCCTCTTATTTTTTTTACACCCTATTCCTTTCCATCTCCTTCTCGGTCGCTCTCTTTTCCCTAGTTCTCTCCACTTCTGTCACGTAGATCCTCTTAGTAAGTCTTTCTTCACTCATCTTCTCCATAAGTCCAAACCATTTCAGCTCTTATCAATCAGACTTATTCTTACGACACCACCTTTATCAAACTACCATTCCTCTTCACATCGCATCTTGTCCTTAGGCATTTTCACTGCCAACACGACCACACTTCTGCACTGCATTTAGAGCCTGAGACTCGCATCCAAACATCACCGTTGGGGTTGCTATACCTTCAAACATACGCATCTTTGCGCCAACAGACTCCTTCCACAAAGTACAAAGTACGGCCCAGGTGATCTACCCTCCTCTCCCACCCAATGATTCACCTCAGCTCCACTACATCTATCCACTGCCGTGTCCACTCCCAGGTATGTGAAATAGTCCACATTCTCATCTCAAAATCTCCACATTGAGATCATGAATCAACCCCTCCCATCTCGTCATTCTGCTACACCTCCTTCATTACCTTTCCACATCACATCTCAGCTTCCTCCTTTAACACAAACCTCAAAACTCAGACACCAGATATATACATATATATAAAAATGATGTGTATATAAGTTACATACACCCATATTCTTGTATATTTATTCACCGTTCCCCGCGTTGGGGAGGTAACGCCAAGAACAGACAAAGGAATGGCCTCATTCGCCCTCATTCATTCTCCAGCCGTCATGTGTAATGCATCGAAACCACAGCCCCCTTTCCACAACCAGGCCACACAGACCTTTCCATGGTTTACCCTGACCGTTTCACATGCCTTGGTTCAGTACATTAACAATACGTCGTCCCCTGTATGCCACACTGCTCCAATTTACTCTTTCCCGTGCACGCCTTACCACCTCCTGCAGATATCAATATTCGTCCATTTTCCGGATAATTGCAGCCTTATGATTCCTATAATTTAGCTGCATAACACGAAATTCACAGCAATTAAAGATTTCTCAAAAAAAAAAAAAGAATGCATTTCACTAATTTAAAATCGACGATTTAAACGTGTCTGTAACACGTCCCAGTCACGTTCCTCACACGTTCGACGACCTGAACTTGTATGTAGCACGTCCCAGGCACGTGCCACACGTGTTCGACGACCTGAACTTGTATGTAGCACGTCCCAGGCACGTACCTCACACGTTCGACGGCCTGAACTTGAATGTAGCACGTCCCAGGCACGTACCTCATACGTTCGACGGCCTGAGCGTGTCTGCAACACGTCCCAGGCACGTGCCTCGCATGTTCGACGACTTGAACGTGTTTGCAACACGTCCACGTCCAGTGCCCGACATGTTCACCCACGCTGACCTAATTAATTGACACTGTAATGTTGACCTTTGGGGGAGATTCCCTTTTTCTTTTTCGTCTTTCCTTTCCACTCTGACACACAGATATACCTGAGTGGGGTTAGGTCAAAGGTCATCTATCTTGACCCCTAACCAATGAGATGAAGGCGAAGATCTTTGTCCAAGGGTAGACGAGGCTTGGGCTGGTTTTAAAAAGACTCGTGTGTCTTCATCCAATAGTAAACAATTGGACTAAAAGACCACAAGAGTTGTAGGTCTTCGGTCAAAAATATGACGCCACAGATAATGTAAGTGTGTGGTGTGTGTGTGTGTGTGTGTGTGTGTGTGTGTGTGTGTGTGTGTCTCCCCACTATCACATTATGTACATAAGGTAGCCCATGTGTACAGTCTCTTGGCCTGGGTCTACAAAAGAACTGTACACTAATTGTGTACAAACTTCCCTATTGACTGATCAGCTATCGAGTATATGAAGAAAAAAAAAAAAAAAATATAGGGCTTTACCTACTTCTGAAATCCTTTCAAGTAAGCCTATAGACACTCCATGTTTTCCCTGGAACTATCGACATTCCAGGTCTTTCCAGCGGGTTTGGAAATGGATATCCAGTGAGGGATGTGAGTTAGAATATTTCAAACGACCTCTCCATATCTTTTGAGTCATCAACCTAAACCAACACATACCTTACACATTTCTCATGGAGCTTCTATTGGAGCGACATCTCATCGACCTTGGATGGCCTACTGACATCTCAAGCAATATTCAGACATCATCATGAGATTTCCTTATGATTTACATGAATTCTGTGTTAAACAGCTTAGCGTAACTCTTACATTCATGAGGGACAACTCATAAGTTAAAGTGACCTATGCATGTTCTCCAACCATCACTCACACCTCATAATGACATCTTCCCCCCCTCATATCACCTGTCAACCTTTCGTATTCTAACGTAACTCCAAATACAAAGAACACCATCAAAACTAGTTTCGACCCTTACAAATGAGCCAGACTTGTATATGAAATAATCTTTCCCTAACAGTACGACAAAGATCCAATAAACGCTTATAAAATTCTTAATAATTTTGATAATGGATTTAGCCTCAATTACCTATCATTATATAGAGTTACTATGACCAGAAATGATGATGCAGAGTTTAAACGGAAGGTGGGCAAAGATTTCTGCAACGTAAAAGTCTCTGAAAACTGGTATAACTTCTCCCCAGAACCAGTCGATTTACAGGCTCGACCAAAATACTTGAATGATATTAATCATCTGCCAATATTCCTATTTAAGAATGACAATATGAAATACAAGTCTTTCAACTCCATTTTCCTTTACAACATAAAAGCTGACATACGTATCCTCCAATGGGGTATCCAGCAGCTGAAATTACATTAGTGTTTCCAAATGTGTGCTTTCCAACAGAATTTCCATGACAGTATATTCTCTTTGTAATAGGCAGAGTTCCATCAATGCTATTCCAATGTCAACTGAGGGAATGGTGGGTGGGGAGGAGCCTTCTGTTTTACTATCCTGTAAGACATTTATATAGTCATAGTGTAGTTTACCATTACTGTTTTTCAACAGATAACTTGGCCACAGGTCTTGTGTTATCTGTCCTTCCCATGTACTGTCCTCCAGCAGATAACCTGGTCATAGACCATCAGGTCTTGTGTTATCTGTCCTTCCCATGTACTGTCCTCCAGCAGATAACCTGGTCATAGACCATCAGGTCTTGTGTTATCTGTCCCTCCCATGTACTGTCCTCCAGCAGATAACCTGGTCATAGACCATCAGGTCTTGTGTTATCTGTCCTTCCCATGTACTGTCCTCCAGCAGATAACCTGGTCATAGACCATCAGGTCTTGTGTTATCTGTCCTTCCCATGTACTGTCCTCCAGCAGATAACCTGGTCATAGACCATCAGGGTCTTGTGTTATCTGTCCTTCCCATGTACTGTCCTCCAGCAGATAACCTGGTCATAGACCATCAGGTCTTGTGTTATCTGTCCTTCCCATGTACTGTCCTCCAGCAGATAACCTGGTCATAGACCATCAGGGTCTTGCGTTATCTGTCCTTCCCATGTACTGTCCTCCAGCAGATAACCTGGTCATAGACCATCAGGTCTTGTGTTATCTGTCCTTCCCATGTACTGTCCTCCAGCAGATAACCTGGTCATAGACCATCAGGGTCTTGCGTTATCTGTCCCTACCCATGTCCCTCACTACATCTTCCTTCCAGTGGTCCTACACACAGACACATCCCTGAGCAACACCCCCCACTGGTAAAACAGACCCACACAGACCCCTCACTCAACCCATGCCTTCTCAGGTGACCTTTCCAGACATTTCAACCCAACCTCGGAGCCTGCCCGGGGTGAGGGAATACAGAGAGAGAGAGAGAGAGAGAGAGAGAGAGAGAGAGAGGAGAGAGAGAGAGAGAGAGTCGGGCTGAATATCCACCCCCCCCCCCCCCCCCCCCCCCCCCCCCAACGACTCCCGCCAGGCGAATTTATGGAATTAGTAAGAAAACGGGGAAAAGGTTTGGACGTCGAATGAGGCCCCAGCTTAAACGTTTGCCCTGTATGGGGGTGTGGGGGTGGAGGTGAGGTGGGGGAGGTGGGGAAGTGTGGGAGTAGAGACACCAGCGTCTTGGGTGAGAGAGTAGGAGGGAGAGTGTGTGAGAGAAGGGAGGGCTAGGGGGGGGGGAAGACGGGTGGGGGGGAGGGTGAGGGAGAGAGGCAATGGAGTAATAGACGCAGGAGGAGGAGAGGAAAATTAGAGGCAGGAGGAGGCAGTTAGGGAGGGTGGTGGAGGCAGTTAGGGAGGGTGTGGGAGAGGCAGTTAGGGAGGGTGTGGGAGAGGCAGTTAGGGAGGGTGTGGGAGATGCAGTAGGGAGGGTGTGGGAGAGGCAGTTAGGAGGGTGTGGAGAGGCAGTAGGGAGGGTGTGTGGAGGCAGGGAGGGAGGGTGGTGGGGAGGGCAGTTAGGAGGGGTGGGAGGCAGTAGGGAGGGTGTGGGGAGGGGGGCAGTTAGGGAGGGTGGGAGAGGCAGTTAGGGAGGTATGAGAGGCAGTTCAGAGGGTGAGGAGAGGCAGCTAGGGAGGGTGTTGGAGGCAGGGGAGAGGGTGTGGGAGAGGCAGTTAGGGAGGGTGTGGGAGAGGCAGTTAGGGAGGGTGTGGGAGGCAGTTAGGGAGGGTGTGGGAGAGGCAGTTAGGGAGGGTGTGGGAGGCAGTTAGGGAGGGTGTGGGAGAGGCAGTTAGGGAGGGTAGTGGAGGCAGCTAGGGAGGGTGGAGGAGGCAGGGAGGAGGGTGGTGGTGGAGGGCAGCAGCAGGAGGGGATGGCTGATGGGAGGGGAGGGCTGTGGGGGCTAGGGATGGGCACTGAAGGGCAGCAGATGCCTGATGGAGGGTAATGGGGCATAGCAAGTCCCCTCAATACCCCCCCCCCCCACACACACACGTCACATGACCTACGTAGGTCCCCTCAGTTCCCACACACGTCACATGACCTTAGTAAGTCCCCTCAGTTCCCACACACGTCACATGACCTCAGTAAGTCCCCTCAGTTCCCACACATTTCACATGACCTCAGAAAGTCCCCTCAGTTCCCACACAAGTTCCCATGAGCTCAATAAGTCCCCTCAGTTCCCACACACGTCACATGACCTCAGAAAGTCCCCTCAGTTCCCATACACATCACATGACCTCAGTAAGTCCCCTCAGTTCCCACACACGTCACATGACCTCAGTAAGTCCCCTAGTTCCACACACGTCACATGACCTCAGTAACGTCCCTCAGTTCCACTAACACACGAGATCACATGACCCTCAGTAAGTCCCCACAGTTCCCACACATTTCACATGACCTTAGTAAGTCCCCTCAGTTCCCACACAAGTTCCCATGAGCTCAATAAGTCCCCTCAGTTCCCACACACGTCACATGACCTCAGTAAGTCCCCTCAGTTCCCACACACGTCACATGACCTCAATAAGTCCCCTCAGTTCCCACACACGTCACATGACCTCAGTAAGTCCCCTCAGTTCCCACACACGTCATATGACCTCAGTAAGTCCCCTCAGTGGAGTTTCCTCTGTCCCCACCTATTGTACCACTGACACAATCCTCATGAAGGCATCTTCAGTGTTCCAGTCCCACTTTATTCTGAACCAAGTCACTGGCTGTTTTCTCTAGTGGTACCCACTCATAAGATGTCCTGTCACAGTGGAACCCACTTACGAGATGCCTTTTCTCTAGTGGTACCCCCTCATAAAATGTCCTCTCCCTAGTGGTACCCCTATATAAGATGTCCTCTCCCTAGTGGTACCCCCTCATAATATGTCCTCTCCCTAGTGGTACCCCCTCATAAGATGTCCTCTCCCTAGTGGTACCCCCTCATAAGATGTCCTCTCCCTTGTGGTACCCCCTATGTCCTCTCCCTAGTGGTACCCCCTCATAAGATGTCCTCTCCCTAGTGGTACCCCATCATAAGATGTCCTCTCCCTTGTGGTACCCCCTCATAAGATGTCCTCTCCCTAGTGGTACCCCCTCATAAGATGTCCTCTCCCTAGTGGTACCCCATCATAAGATGTCCTCTCCCTAGTGGTATCCCCTCATAATATGTCCTCTCCCTAGTGGTACCCCCTCATAATATGTCCTCTCCCTAGTGGTACCCCATCATAAGATGTCCTCTCCCTAGTGGTACCCCCTCATAAGATGTCCTCTCCCTAGTGGTACCCCCTCATAAGATGTCCTCTCCCTAGTGGTACCCCATCATAAGATGTCCTCTCCCTAGTGGTACCCCATCATAAGATGTCCTCTCCCTAGTGGTACCCCTCATAATATGTCCTCTCCCTTGTGGTGCCCCCTCATAAGATGTCCTCTCCCTAGTGGTATCCCCTCATAATATGTCCTCTCCCTAGTGGTATCCCCTCATAATATGTCCTCTCCCTAGTGGTACCCCCTCATAAAATGTCCTCTCCCTAGTGGTATCCCCTCATAATATGTCCTCTCCCTACTTGACGTCTGTCTTCCTCATGGCCTCCCATATCGTCCCAAGCCATCCTCATTATCGAAATGAAAGACGTGCATTCAACTGATTCATTCCCGATATCTTCATTCATCCGCCGATGAAGTCGAGATGATGAAGGAAAAGAAAGAAGATGATGAAGGGGAGGAAGGAGGAGGAGGAGGAGGAGGAGGAGGAGGAGGAGGAGGAGGAGGAGGAGGAGAAGAAGAAGAAGAAGAAGGAGAAGGAGAAGAAGAAGAAGGAGAAGGAGAAGAAACAGAAGTAGAAGAAGAAGAAGAAGAAGAAGAAGAAGAAGAAGAAGAAGAAGAAGAAGAAGAAGAGGAGGAGGAAGAAGAAGAAGAAGAGGAAGAAGGAGGGAAAGAGAAGAAGAAGAAGAAGAAGAAGAAGAAGAAGAAGAAGAAGAAGAGGAGGAGGAGGAGGAGAAGAAGAAGAAGAAGAAGAAGAAGAAGAAGAAGAAGAGAAGAAGTGAGATCGCAATAGGGAAGGAGTTGGTTGGGTCTGGATAAGAGAGAGAGAGAGAGAGAGAGAGAGAGAGAGAGAGAGAGAGAGAGAGAGAGAGAGAGAGAGAGAGAGACTGGCCTAGCGCGTGTCTGAACTTCTTGCTTCATCACTTATTCCTCTTCTCTTAATCATCCATCCCCCTTAACCCAGTCTTCGTCTACCCCTGCTGGGCCGCTCTGGGACTGACCTCAACCCTGTGTCCAGTTTTCTTTTAAATGTTTTCCGTATCGAACGACCCGTCTAGTTTCCTGGCTGGGCTGTGATGCAATCTTCATTCTTGGTCTTCTGTTTTGTTTGGTTTATTTTCGGTATGTTTCATGAAGCTTCCGTCTTGTGATATTTTTTTCTTTTTTTCCAGATTTACGCATTTCTTCTTTTTTTTTTTTTACCTTCAACTTGCCGCCATGCGTAGACTATCATATATATATCTTTTTTTTCTAGTTCATTATACGCTATATAACTGCAATTCTTTCTTCAAATTTGAATCCCTAATCAAAACTGTCTCTTGAACGCTATCTATCTATCTACCGATCTATCTGTCAGTCTGTCTGTCTATCTATCTATCTATCTATCTATCTATCTATCTATCTATCTATATATATATATAGGCCAGGTACTCAATGTACCGGTCGACCCCTAAAGAGAAGATGAACAGCTGGATGAACTGTGGACCGACTAGCCGTCACCAGGATTCGAACCTAGGCGGACTCCGACCCCACACCAAGCCCGTGAATGCGTCATGGTCAGCAACGCTAACCCCCGCGCCACACCACATCACACCCTCCCTCAGCAGTGAGGCGGTGGTGTTGATCTTCGACTTTTTCTCTCGTCGTGCCGCCGATTCTCAAAACCCTACCATCCCTCGATTGAACCAAACTCCCGTCAACTTTTCAACATGGTCTCTGAATATCTCAAATTTTTCTCATGTGGGACGCCAGTACTTTCCCCTGTCGGGCCTTGTGTGTGTGAGGGGAGTACCGTCATAACTTGCTCTGTGAGAGAGAGAGAGAGAGAGAGAGAGAGAGAGAGAGAGAGAGAGAGAGAGAGAGAGAGAGAGAGAGAGAGAGAGAGAGAGGCTCCTGCTGCTCCTGATTGCTTAGACAAAATGCGCAACAAAGCCAACTTGGACAAACTTTCCACTCACACTGGAGGGGAAAAAAGATACGAGAAAATCTTAGGGCAACTGATCGCCTATGTCTCTCTTTTTTTCCCCCTCTCTCACTCTCACTTTGGAACAGTAGGGGAAGTGTGGGGGAGTAAGCTGTATGGGGAGGATTGAGAAGGAGCCTCTGTGGGGAGGAAGTCGTAAGGAGAGGACAGCGTGTGTGTGTGTGGGGAGTGAGCTGTGTAGCAAGTCTGGGAAGGTGTTTATTTGAGGAAGGGCTGGGGAGTAAACTGGTTGGGGAGGGCTGGGGAGTATAACAGCTAGGGGGAGAGGCGGGGCGCTGGGGAGCATATTGGAGAGAGTCAGACGCCGGCAATAGCGCAGACGAGACTATGCGCAAAGCTAAACTGACGACACGCGAAGGTAAACAGACGCGAGGACGCGCGGGCGCGAGAGAGACACACGAGGCCAGCCATGGCATAGCGAGGACACAGTGTGGCCAGAACCCACCAACACCACCCCACCACCACAACCTCCCTCCCTCCACCCCAGGCGTAAATATCTAAGAGCCAGACTTACATACCTACCTGCTGGTGGGGGAAGGGAAGGGAAGGGGGGGAGAAGGGAAGGGGGACCTTTACCGACACATGAAATTTTCAGCGACCCGGGAAGACAGGAGTTGATGTGGGCCAGAAACATGGTGCCCGCGCCTCCATTAGTCATGTCCAGCTTGGCTAGGCACTTCGAACTCGGGCAGGGATTTAGATGCCTCACCACACCAGCCAGGCCCGCCTGCAACTGCCCAGTAACTTAAGGTTTAAAAACCAATCTACAGGCGTTGATATAGTAACACTGCTATTCTTCGGGGACACAGTTTCAAGGACGAAGGCAGAAAACCTTCTTGAAGCGACTGAGGAGTGAAACCCTTGTGGTAAAAGAAGGTAGAATGCTGGGTGGTAATTGATCTTTCTTGTAGTCTTACCTTATCGAAGTTGGAATGCCAGGATGACAGCAGTGTGTGGAAGAATGGGTCTCAATACTAATTCATGGACTTTGGAGACCTGTTACCGCGCGAGGCGATCGACAGAGGCCTTATCTGCCACACATGACATGCAAGATAAGGGATCTCATCCCTCGAAGATACGAATTTAATTCTTTTTCTTGTCGGATGAACCAGCTGTCCAGAATAGAC
>NC_092269.1:9121727-9149227 GCF_036320965.1 Panulirus ornatus
GAAGGTCCACGCTCCACAAGGGAGGAGGGTAAGGGAGGCTCCACGCTCCACAAGGGAGCAGGGTAAGGGAGGCTCCACGCTCCACAAGGGAGCAGAGTAAGGGAGGCTCCACGCTCCACAAGGGAGTAGGGTAAGGGAGGCTCCACGCTCCACAAGGGAGCAGGGTAAGGGAGGCTCCACGCTCCACAAGGGAGCAGGGTAAGGAAGGCTCCACGCTCCACAAGGGAGCAGGGTAAGGGAGGCTCCACGCTCCACAAGGGAGCAGGGTAAGGGAGGCCCCACGCTCCACAAGGGAGTAGGGTAAGGGAGGCTCCACGCTCCACAAGGGAGCAGGGTAAGGGAGGCTCCACGCTCCACAAGGGAGCAGGGTAAGGAGGCTCCACGCTCCACAAGGGAGTAGGGTAAGGGAGGCCCACGCTCCACAAGGGAGCAGGGTAAGGGAGGCTCCACGCTCCACAAGGGAGCAGGGTAAGGGAGGATCCCTTTCGGCTATAAAGAGGTCTTAGACGATGAACGCCCTTCCTTCTAATGAGCCGAAGGTTTCTTTTCCCTTATGCTCTTTGGAGGCTCCTGCAGCACTCAGGCAGCTGGCCAAGTCCACTGGTCGAGAGCACAAGTTGTGCTTGTCGTGTGTTCGTCTACGTGTAGAGGGTGCAAGGCAATTCGGTTGTTAGTGCAGGGCGTTTCATCCAATTGGTAGTTGCCTCGTGGGCATGGTAAGGACACCAGACAAGGATGGGTGGAACTCCTCTCCCAGAGTCAGTCGAAACTCGACCGTAATGCTGAGCGGTCTCAATGAACGCTATAGCACTGTATGGGCCCGGATGAGCGGTCCAGGGTGATATATCGGCCCGTAAGGACACGGTAGAACGACCATAAGGTCGCTTTCTAAGCTTGTGACGACGGGACGGAACGCTCTTGGGGTCGTTTCTCGGGGCATTAAGAGACGGGTGGGATTGCTTCTTAATGGCCGTGCCTCACATGAGGTACGACACAGTGGCCTAAGGGTGGATTTCTTAGTTAATTCTCCTTTACTTCCGTCCATGAAGCTACGAGGTATTGGATGTCTACGGATTTACGAGGTTTCCGGTTTAGCCGAGTGCCGGATTTCAGAGGTGTGTGTATATATATATATATATATATATATATATATATATATATTATATATATAATATATATATATCCCTGGGGATAGGGGAGAAAGAATACTTCCCACGTATTCCTTGCGTGTCGTAGAAGGCGACTGAAAGGGGAGGGAGCGGGGGGCTGGAAATCCTCCCCTCTCGTTCTTTTTTTTTTTTTTTCTAATTTTCCAAAAGAAGGAACAGAGAAGGGGGCCAGGTGAGGATATTCCCTCAGAGGCCCAGTCCTCTGTTCTTAACGCTACCTCGCTAACGCGGGAAATAGCGAATAGTATAATATATATATCTTCTCTTCTTTTCTTTCATACTATTCGACGTACGAACCGTAAATCTTCTTCGTCTCGAAGTCCAATGTTAATGATGATCGAAATTCTCTCGCCGGACGAGTGGACGCTCTCTCTCTCTCTCCTCTCTCCCTCTCTCTCTCCTCTCTCTCTCTCTCTCTCCTCTGTCTCTCTCTCTCTCTCTCTCTCTCTCTCTCTCTCTCTCTCTCTCTCTCTCTCTCTCTCTCTCTCTCTCTCTCTCTCTCTCCTTTAAAAAGGTGTATTTCAAGTAGTCTTACCTTCATGGGACGTTCAACCTGAACTTCTGCCATTTTGTCTGAGAACTTTCAGGTCGAATAGAGGTTGAGAACTTGGCAATTAAAGGTCAAAAACAAGGGGGGGGGGTGTCGTTAAAAAGGGGGGTGGGGGGGGGGGTCGTTATCGAGTCCCAGGTACATGGCCAGGAGAAAAGGTCCTATTCTTAGGATCATTTAAGGTCAACGGAGGTGTCGGTGGAGTCGAACAGGGGGTCACGGTGTCGTGACATGAGGAGGAAGAGGCTACGGAAGAGTGGTCAGGGAAAAGGTCAAGGAAAGGTCGCTGCGTGACCCGGGTTACTCAGAGCAACGATAGAGAGGTCAAAAAAGTGTGTGAAAAATTTGAATGGATCGGTCAGATCATCTTCTGGGGCGCCTCCGTGGTGTAGTGGTTAGCATTCCAGACTCGGACGTATTCGAGGGTAGCCCAGGGTCAATCCCGGTTCCGGCAGTTCGGTCCACAGTCAACCCAGCTGTTCATCCACCCAGTAGGCAATTGGGTTACTGAGAAGGCCTCGATTTGGGGCTTCGATTACCCGTGCCATCTAACAAGAAAAAAAAAAAATTAAATGATAAGAACGAGGTAGTAACAAGGAACGAGTCAAGAACGGATTAACGAGAGGTAGTTTACCACATCCTTCCGTCCGTGTGGCATAGCGCTATATACAGCCACTCATCCCCTTTACCCAAACCCTGGAAACCGTATGGGTACCTGTCTTGGGGAAAACAGCGTTCTCTGCTTCGAGTGTAATGCTCTTCGTCAAAGTCCTATTCCACATCTCCTTCTGGCGAACCCCGCCAATCACCGTGGCCCTAAACAGCTCGCTACATCGTTCTCCCGCAGTGATTACCCGCAATCGGTGTAAATTGGGGGTGTCTGCCGAAACGACCAATTAGGAAACTATATGATCATAATTATCATGCGTAAGAGTTAGAAATAGACGAACGACTAGATACAGAACATATCCTATAATATCATTGATACAATATCCCCCCATTCCACCACAATCCCCTCACAACCTTTCCCCTCCTTTCCCTCCCTCCCTTCACAAGATATCCCTCCTTCCCTCCCTCCCTCACAAGATATCCCTCCCTCCCCTTCCCTCCCTCACAGATATCCCTCCTTCCCTCCCTCCCTTCACAAGATATCTTAAATTGTCGTCTTATTTTTAGACGATACAAACTCTTTTGAAGTAAGTGGAGTGAAGACTCCAGTGTACAATGGATATATCATGATGATCATCACTATCATCGACGGAGAAGTAGACTTAACAACGACTTAAATGCTGGGGAAACTAACATAGTTGTACAGTAGTGCTACTTTAAGTAGAGATGTAGTACAAGACTTAAAGTTTATTACCAACAATGAATATCATTTAAGTCAAAATAGTGAGGAAATATGGCTCTAAGGACCTAATTTATCATATTAGTGGACCGATTTCATCTCCTAGTGACCAGGGAATATGACCCCAGGGAAGATAAAGTGGTAATCTTGCTTCGCTGAACATTAGATGTATTCAGTGCTTGAAATGTAATAGAGTACCCTTAATTTTTAACAACAGAAAATGTATTCTTATGGAAATTATCGTCTTTAGCCAATAAAAAACATTTTATGTAAGTATTTTTTAATGATGAGTTTAGAGAAATTTATTTCGTATGGAGATTTTCATGATTCATTATAGAGAAATGTTCTTATAGTCTTTTGCATGATTGGTGTAAATGATAAATAATTACTTAGCTACTATAATCAATTTGGGGGGGGGGGGGGGGGGGAGAGATTTCGTGACCAGCCAAAAAATGTAATTCTCAAACAGGCTTTATTCATCAACCAATAAACATAATTATAATTATATAATTATAAATCATATTTAATTACAAATTATAATTAATCACAAACTATAATTAATCATAAATTATAATTAAATATAACTATATAATTATGAATATAATTATAATTATACATATAATTCTCATGGAGGATAAAAATCATTAGCCAATAAATAAATTAATTCGTAAGGAAGATTTAGTGATAAGAACTGAATTAGATTTTGAATCTAAACCGCTTTCAAAGAGTCTTCAAATGCAATCAGGGATTTTTAGAATGAAAGAAATTAATCCGTCCAGATTAGATTACATTGAAGCCAATGAATGAAGCCTCGAATCTAATTCGTTTTGAAGGTCTTCCCAAATGCAACTTAGATTTTGACTCTAATCCGTTTGGCGAACTGAATTAGATTTTGACTAATGCGTTTGGTGAACTGAACTAGATTTTTACTCTAACCCGTTTGGTAAATTGAATTAGATTCTGACTAATGCGTTTGGTGAACTGAATTAGATTTTGACTCTAACCTGTTTGGTAAATAGAATTAGATTTTGACTAATGCGTTTGGTGAATTGAATTAGATTTTGACTAATGCGTTTGGCGAACTGAATTAGATTTTGACCTAACTCATTCTCAGGCGCTGCATTCTTTTTATTCTTCCAAAAAATATATATGTTTTATAGTGTTATAATACTCAATGGCGTCTGAACATCGAAATAACCATTAATGTTCTACAAAGAACACTGAAGAACTAACTGTTCTCCATGTTCTGTAGACCACCCATACACATCATGTCGGTATTTTAGATGACTAATTTATATATATTCATGACATACACTATACAAATCCAGATAACATAGAACAAAAGAACAAACCCTTTTAAAATTCGTGAAAGAAAACGTATGGTGCGAGAATGGGAATATATAGAAAACGAGACCTAATACCGATTTGTCAATAGGGGTCGATATCCCATTGTCTGAAGTGTGACCACTCGTCTCTCTGTCATTCACCCTACAGGGGGGAGGGGGGGTCAAGTGGCTCCGGGTCCTTATAGCACGTTCTTCACGCCATCGCCTCCAGGTACCAACACCGTTTGATCGAGTAAGTAACGTAAGGGTAAGAGAGATGTGTGGAAATAAAAAGAGCGTGGTTGAGAGAGCAGAAGAGGGTGTTTTGAAGTGGTTTGGGCACATGGAGAGAATGAGTGAGGAAAGATTGACCAAGAGGATATATGTGTCGGAGGTGGAGGGAACGAGGAGAAGAGGGAGACCAAATGGAGGTGGAAAGATGGAGTGAAAAGGATTTTGTGTGATCGGGCCTGAACATGCAGGAGGTGAAAGGAGGGCAAGGAATAGAGTGAATTGAGCGATGTGGTATACGGGTTGACGTGCTGTCAGTGGATTGAATCAAGGCATGTGAAGCGTCCGGGGTAAACCATGGAAAGCTGTGTAGGTATGTATATTGCGTGTGTGGACGTATGTATGTACATGTGTATGGGGGGGGTTGGGCCATTCTTTCGTCTGTTTCCTTGCGCTACCTCGCAAACGCGGGAGACAGCGACGAGGTATAAAAAAAAAAAAAAAAAATAATATATAATATATATATATATATATATATATATATATATATATTATATTCATTTATTTATTATATTATTATATTATTTCTTTTCGCTGTCTCCGCGTTAGCGAGATTAAGCGCAAGGAAACAGACGAAAGAAATGGCCCAAACCCACCCACATACACATGTATATACATACACGTCCACACACGCATACATACATACATATACATCTCAACTTATACATAAATAACATACACAGACATATACATATATACACATGTACATAATTCATACTGTCTGCTCTTATTCATTCCCGTATGAATTATATATAATATATATATATATATATATATATATTATATATATATAATATATAATATATATATATATATATGAACACAGCAAGGCTGGCTGTATATTTCTGTGAGAGAAAAGCTCTCTTCAAAGAACTTCTCATACCGAGGGAGCCTACGTTCCCCTGCTACTGAAGGTAGCGCAGCCCTAGGCTTGTCGGAGACGAGTGGTTCAACATCCACAATACATCCGAATCTATAACAGTTTCTGCTGGGAATCCGTCCGTACTGACATGTTATGTTACTATACCACTATATTGACCCCCCACACATCACTGTTTGTGGTGTTATTGCTTTATCACCCGTACTTGCCAGTGCAATAAAGATCTTTTTATATATATATATATATTCCATCATCCATTGTTCGTAGGTCATTTAAGCTGGGGGAGAGAGGGGGGGAAAGAGACTTTATTGCTTATGGTTCAAAGGTCAATAATAGCGGTGTTCTATTGACCAGTTTCATGGTAATGGGTCGTACTGTGGTGTAAGGGAAGCCTATATAGCATGGTGCTATAAGAAACGCTATAATACTAGGTATTTAATGATATAGGTGACTGGGTAGGTTATATAAGGAAGGGGGTGTATCGTACAATACACCAGGGGATGTATTATACAATACACGAGGGGATGTATTATACAATACACCAGGGGATGTATTATACAATACACCAGGGGATGTATTATACAATACACCAGTAGATGTATTATACAATACACCAGGGAATGTATTATACAATACACCAGGGGATGTATTATACAATACACCAGGGGATGTATTATACAATACACCAGGGGATGTATTATACAATACACCAGGGGATGTATTATACAATACACCAGGGATGTATTATACAATACACCAGGGGATGTATTATACAATACACCAGGGATGTATTATACAATACACCAGGGATGTATTATACAATACACCAGGGATGTATTATACAATACACCACAAGAGATGTATTACAATACCCAGGATTATATACAATACACCAGGAGATGTATTATACAATACACCAGGGGATGTATTATACAATACACCAGGAGATGTATTATACAATACACCAGATGTATTATACAATACACCAGGGGATGTATTATACAATACACCAGGGGATGTATTATACAATACACCAGGGGATGTATTATACAATACACCAGGGGATGTACTATACAATACACCAGGGGATGTATTATACAACACATCAGGGATGTATTATACAATACAGCGTACGGGGGTACGTTATACAAGAGGGGATATTATACAATACAACGCACTGATTACCTTACGCAATTCACACACGAATACAAAAAAAATTACGACATTACGAAAATAATTACATAAATTTCAAGTCGACTAGATTATAGAATCGTTAATGATTTATGGGGGACTTTTATTCATCAAAAAATTCTTTCGCTTTATCTTTTCTCGATTCATAAATATATTGTTTTCCTAGATCCCGGTACAGAATATTATAATACACAAATTTCTTTTTCATTTTCTTTTTTTTGCCTCTGATATTTTTTTTCCCTCTTTCTGTCTCTGGTTTTTTTTTTTTCAAATCATCCTGTGTCTCGTTTTCACTCACGCCTCATTGTAGGAAAGGGGAAAAATATTCATTCAGGGTTTCAATTTTTTGAAAATAATAAATTTCCGATATTTAAATTGTGGGATTAATTTTTTATTTTTCCCTATGTGGCTTGGGGGTCACTATGATCAATTTTTTTTCTAATTCCATTTTTTTCAGTGTCTCAATGGCTTCTCTCTCTCTCTCTCTCTCTCTCTCTCTCTCTCTCTCTCTCTCTCTCTCTCTCTCTCTCTCTCTCTATCTTTAAGCTTGTAATAGACATTTTTTTTTTCATAATGTCATTAACAATACCGAACATTAATTTCGTATCTTTTTTTTTTTTGCTTTTCTCTCTATATGAGATACAATGTAGCCAGATATAAATATAAAATGGAAAGATTTCTCACAGTGGAGGGGCAAAAAAAATTTGACCACTACAGCAAACACAGAGAGAGCGAGAGAGAGAGAGAGAGAGAGAGAGAGAGAGAGAGAGAGAGAGAGAGAGAGAGAGAGAGAGAGAGAGAGAGGAAGGGGGTACATTTTCATTCTGTCACTGCGCTGGCTATTGTGTCCGTAATTGAGGATCTAAGTGTCAATTTACGCCCAGCAATGGATATACAATGGTACATGAATCTCTTTACAACTGGGGACACACCGGTTCGATCCCCAGCACGTGTATATGTCATGGGATGCAGTAGCAATGAGCAGGTACAGATGATTCTAAGATGAAATTCGCACCACTTGTCCAATATGACTAATGACATAAAGGTTTTTTCCTCCAATAAGTTTGGTTACGGAAAGATCGGGTCACCACGACCAATCTCATTAGGAGAGTCACTAAAGACGGTGATAGAGTCTATAAGAATAGAGTTTCGACCTTTCTCGAGTCTTTTAATGGCTTTCCGTATCTGATCTTGAAAGTTCGCAGGATCCACCCTTCCAATTTTATTTGGGGAGGGAGTGTCAGCTACAAATGACAAAAAGGAGGAGTCTTTCTAACCAGTTCCACGGGGAGTGGGGTTCATCAGGTGCAATGAGCTGGTACATATATCATTCTTAATTCCTCAGAAAGACGCCTTCATCATAGTAATATAACGCTCAGAACACCTACATTTCCTGAGGTGGACGACCACACACACACACACACACACACACACACACACACACACACACACTCCTTGACGTGGAATACGCAATCCTTGACATGGATGACGCAATGCAATGGACGGATCAACGCAGGAGTTACTGTTGGAAACTCTGGCGTAACGGATGAGGAACCGTGTGTGTGTGTGTGTGTGTGTGTGAGAGGCAGACAAAGACAGACAAACAAAAAAAAGCTACGTGGGCCAAAGAATGGACATTTGACAGCCACGGAAGTGCTAGCGCACCGCTCGGCCATCACTGCGCGAGAGAGAGAGTTCATGGGTTACAAAGGAAGTTCACAAAATGGAACCTGCTACTCCTCCTAAGGAAGACATGAGAGGGTAAAAAAAGAACTCCTCCCAAACCCGAGAAGAGAAAGAGAGAAAGAAGACGTCACAACGTCTCATCCTCCCGTTACGGAGCGCCCCACAGTAATGCTTGTGGCTCTGTAACATATGGCGCTGCTGGCCACAGAATGAGAACTCACAGGTTCCTTTTATCGATTTTAAACCACACTCGTCCTTATCTCTCTACACACTAAAAGATAAAGCCTTCCCACTTTCCCTCTGAAACAAAAAAGAAAAAAGAAATGATAATCTCGGCTTCTCTGTTTTTGTTCATTGTTTTTGTTCTTTTCTTTTGTCTATTTCTATTTTGGTCTGTCAACCAGGGAGAGATGGCCCGTGTCCGGAGCTCGTCGTAAAATAATTCGTTCAATGACAAAGGTTTGCTTCGGTCATGTAACTAACTCAACTCTCCTTCAAGACCAGAGTCCGAATGAAAACGGACAATAAAAAGAGAGAGAAGATATAATGAAAAATGAAAATACGAAAGACATCAGGTTAATATGGATGGATGAGATGAAAAAAAAAAAAAGTGTGAAGATAGAGAAAGAGTGATGAAATATGTAGGTAACTTAGGGGTGTAAGAATGTTCCAAGCCATCACTTCAACACTCCTAAGTCAAGAAGGCTGTACTTCACTGGGGCAGCTGTTGTCTGGAAGGCCCATTACTTAGCTACGTCTCTAAGAAGACCTAACCCTTAGAAAATGGTGAGTGGGTTCATTACGCTCGAGTTCAATGACTGCTTGAGAAAGAGTGACGGAATTGAGACACTGGCTTCGACGCCAGACTCCGAAGTACGCATTTATAACTTCGTTCCATTCGTTTAACCAGTTCGATCTCTCTTTATTGGAAGTACTTCCTCACCAACCATCAGCTCCCTACCCGACCTCCTAAGCTTTAAGCACAAAACCCTCACCCTGTCGCACACTCCAGCAACTATACGAACAGATCCCCTGTACCTTAACAAGTACGAATTAGCGGCCTCCTCAACACATTCCACTCAACCAGATGTTAGTACAAAACGACGCCCCCTAGACATGCATGAGTTACACTCTCTCCATCTGTGTTCTGAACACCAACTATGTCTTAACCATTACAAACATCGACTAGATATATGTCACATGGTCCCGCCTGCGCAAGATGACGTCTTCTATACGGAAGAAAGCAAACACACACTACCCATTTATCCTGCCTTAACCCGACAGACACAGACACACAACAACACCACACTCCTTAGATTACAGTCCATCCGATAGACGAAGTCAGCTTGCTGAACACTGCAAGCTACGAGACAGGAAGGATATATATATATATATATATAAATATATATATATATATATATAATGCCAATCTAAAAGATATGAGAAAAGTCGCTTTCAATCTGATTGCATAGTTCTTTCTGGTGTGATTTTCACCAGCCTTCTCCAGGTCTACACAGGCCATCAGGATCAAAACTTTTTCCATTGGGAATCGGTTTTATCTCGTTCAATACCCTGCACTGCGCCCTCCCTGGGCCTGGGCACGTCTCTTATCACCAGCACACACACACACACACACACACACACATATGTATATATAATATATATATATATATATATATATATATATATATATATATATATATATATATATATATATATATATCTTTCGTCCGCTCCTGCTTGTCTCTCTGAAAAGAACGAGTACAGAAATCTTCTTCGGATTCAACACAATAATGTTCCAAGCAGAGCAACACAATTTTTTTCCCCCTTTAGCTAAAAATCCCATTTTCTTTTATAGTTATTCTCATTGTTTTCCCTTTTAACTGATTCTCCATTTTCTTTCCAATTTTTTTTCTTTCTCAGTTATTTCTAGTATATCACATCGTCTATGTCTGTATTTCTGGAGATAGAATTATAATAACAGCTTACTGGGAATAAAATTCCAGGGAAAGGAGATAATGCAATGATATTTTGGACATATAATCCTTTAACTGTCCATTTCTGTCCCCTCAGCAATGCCTCTTTCCTGTCAAATGGTGGGTCAAGCCCTCCCACCCACTGAACCAACGAGTCTAAACCCCATAGCGACCTCAAAACCACGCTCGAAATCCGAAGGAACATGGAACCCAGATTCTATTCCAATGTTACCATTCTCATTTCTAACACTTCAAGATTTGATCTTGTCCTGTTTCGTTCTCTTGTGTTGTATCGTTTCCAATCTTTTTGACGGAAGGTAGGCAGTGTTTGCGCGCCCGAAGCGGCTCCTGTATTTCAAGTATATAACGTACATATGGATATGTACTTAAATCACACTTATTCCGATGAGACGAAATGTGTGGTGAGAAAAATTGATAAGAAAGAAAACATTAAAGAGCTAGTTAAAGAATAATGTGCACAATTCTTCCACAAATAATACATTAAAGAAATTATTCTTTCAGTTTACACGATTATATATATATATATATATATTATATATATATATAATATAGGTTCTGCCTGGAAGCGGGAACACAGCGACCAAAAAATTATCCTCCAGGCTATATCAATGTCTGGGGAAGGAATGAGAAGAGTAAGGCGTGTGGAAAACCTTTTCGCCTTAAGGGAACCCACCGTACCCAGCTCCCGCGTGGAGCACAGCCTCGAAACTACAAAAAAAAAAAAAAAAAAAAAAAGAAATCACCATCAAAAAAGGGGTTTATAGGTTAACAAAGCAATGAATGTACACGTTCAAGTCAAACACAAGAATATTCCATCCCCTCTCAACCCTATACCAGCGCTGAATATATGTGTCTATGTCATAAGGTTCACCATTTGTACAGTTCTTCATATGGTTGTCGACCAGGTTGGTCTCTGCCACACAGAGAAACTGCAGCACAAATATCTTCAAATGATATCGATGAATCAAAATTTTTTCTGAGTTAGTAAAAACCTTTCATCTCGTGTCTATAATCATACGAAAAAAAAATTATGATTTTTTCTCTTTTTTTTTATCTATTTGCAAACTCTAAACTCATCTGGATTTTTATTTTTGAATGTTTAATCTTGTAAACTCTTTTTAATTTGTTTAATTTTTTAATGTTTATTTTTAACGATTAATTTTTGATTTTTTTTTTGTGTGTGTGTAATCATAAGACTAATAAAAAATCATTTACCCAATACATTTTTTTTTTATTTTACGTTGTAAAAAGACGAAGGATGGACATGCCATTCTGGGAAATGAATCTACCAAAAAAAAATTAAATGTTTCAAAAATTAATCGTGCGTCAAACTCGAAAATTACACACACACACACACACCAGCCTAAGCGAGGGTACCTATTTATCAAGTGAGGATGAACACCTGGGTCGGGTGTAGGCCAGCTGCCGCTCCCAGGATTCGAACCCATGCGTGTCCGACCATCCGGGCTGGTCCGTGCTGGCTCATGAAAGGTCGTACCGTCGACCACGATGGATCGTAACGTCGACCACAATGGATCGTACACGTCGACCACAATGGATCGCACACGTCGACCACAATGGATCGTACACGTCGACCACAATGGATCGTACCGTCGACCACAATTGATCGTACCGTCGACCACAATGGATCGTACACGTCGACCACAATGGATCGTACACGTCGACCACAATGGGTCGTACCGTCTACCACAATGGATCGTACCGTCGGATTCAAGGATCGTACCGTCGACCACAATGGATCGTACCGTCGGATTCAAGGATCGTACCGTCGACCACAATGGGTCGTACCGTCGACCACAATGGGTCGTACCGTCGGGTTCAAGGATCGTACCGTCGACCATAATGGATCGTACCGTCGAGCACAATGGATCGTACACGTCGACCACAATGGTGCCAGTCCTTCTTATCTATGGTAAACTGAGTGAAATTTCGGGTTCAATATATTTTCACTTTTTGAGCTCTTTGTGATCAAAATATGAGCCTAGGAGTTCTTTTGAGCCATAGTGGCTCATGCTACATCCCTCCCCACCACCACCACCCCACACAACCTCTCTCTCTCTCTCTCTCTCTCTCTCTCTCCCACACACACACACCCAGGCACCGGCGCTGGGGAACGTAAATATTAGTGCTGTAATCTATTCTTACGGCGTGGTTGTTAGGAGGAGGAGGAGGAGGAGGAGGTCGCCTGCTGTGCAAATGTGTGGAGTCTCCCTCAACACACTCTCTCTCTCTCTCTCTCTCTCTCTCTCTCTCTCTCTCTCTCTCTCTCTCTACTCACTTCCACCACCACCAGTCCACAGGGACTGCGCAAAAAAGAAAAAAGGGGGGAAGTGACCCAGTGTTATTCTGTGGTTGTGAGGGATTTTAACTTCCCCCTTTTCTTTACCCCTTGTTACCGTAGAGACCCGCGTTGGGCCTGGAGCCTCACTCCTTCACTCCTTTAGAAACCAAGAGACCCATCCTGTCGAGATTTGAACGCTTTAGAGACCGAGGGACACTCCAGCCTGAGCATCTTCTCCTTCCCCTCGTTACTGTAATAAGAAACCGCAGGGCATAGATGGAATCTGTCCCTCTAGAGACCACAGAACGATAGATTCCTCCTCCCGTCACTAGAAACCGAACGGAAGTGCCTCATACACTGTAGAAACCTCGCAGAGCAGTCATTCCTGTCCCTGTAGAAACCACAGAACGCCCTTGATTTCTTCCCTCCCTGTAGAAACCCACCGGACCTGCCTCACATACTGTAGAAACCCACCGCATCTACCACACACACTGTAGAAACCCACCGCACCTACCACACACACTGGAGAAACCCACTGCACCTACCACACACACACTGTAGAAACTGCACCTACCAAACACACTGTAGAAACCCACTGCACCTACCACACACACACACACACACACACACACAGTAGACCACCACGGACCACCAGAACCTCCCAACTTCACCTCTCCTCTCCCCCCCCCTCCCAAACCTCACCGTAGAGACCACGAACCCCATAAACCTTGAAACCCGCTACGAAGCCCACCACCCCCATCCCCCCCCCCCCCCGGGGCGCGTCGTCGGCACACCTGGGATGAATACTGACACGTCCCAGCTCTGCACAGTGGGGGGTTATGGCCCAACACCGGACCCACATCCTGTAGGCTCTGGGGCGAAGGATCTCTCCCCCCCATCTTCTGAGGCGAAGGATCTCTCCCCCTTCTTCTGGGGCGAAGGATCTCTCCACCTTCTTCTGGGGCGAAGGATCTCTCCACCTTCTTCTGGGGCGAAGGATCTCTCCCCCCCATCTTCTGGGGCGAAGGATCTCTCCCCCTTCTTCTGGGGCGAAGGATCTCTCCCCCTTCTTCTGGGGCGAAGGATCTCTCCACCTTCTTCTGGGGCGAAGGATCTCTCCACCTTCTTCTGGGGCGAAAGATCTCTCCCCCTTCTTCTGGGGCGAAGGATCTCCCCCTTCTTCTGGGGCGAAGGATCTCTCCCCTCTTCTGGGGCGAAGGATCTCTCCCCCTTCTTCTGGGGCGAAGGATCTCCCCCTTCTTCTGGGGCGAAGGATCTCCCCCTTCTTCTGGGGCGAAGGATCTCCCCCTTCTTCTGGGGCGAAGGTTCTCCCCCTTCTTCTGGGGCGAAGGATCTCTCCCCCTTCTTCTGGGGCGAAGGATCTCTCCCCCCCATCTTCTGGGGCGAAGGATCTCTCCCCCTTCTTCTGGGGCGAAGGATCTCTCCCCCTTCTTCTGGGGCGAAGGATCTCTCCACCTTCTTCTGGGGCGAAGGATCTCTCCCCCTTCTTCTGGGGCGAAGGTTCTCTCCCCCTTCTTCTGGGGCGAAGGATCTCCCCCTTCTTCTGGGGCGAAGGTTCTCTCCCCCTTCTTCTGGGGCGAAGGATCTCCCCCTTCTTCTGGGGCGAAGGATCTCTCCCCCTTCTTCTGGGGCGAAGGATCTCCCCACCTCCACCCCCCCCCCCCCCTTCACCTCCTACCGGAAAGACCATGTAGGGAAATGTCAACTGAAGTTTGGTGTTGTGTAAACAACAAGGATTTAACCCTGGAACAGGATTAATGTCCTTGTATTATTGACAAATGTGTATAAAACCCCAGGGTGGGAGGGGGGGGGGGGGAAGGATGGCTCCTACAGTCATATACATTTCAGTCATATACATTTACGGGGCACAAAATGGAGCTTCGAAATGGTACATAACTTGAATATCTACATTTTTTCTTTTTCTTATCCAAGAGGATCATTATAATTCTGGTTTATATAAGCCAGCTGGTTCCTATATGTGTGATGACTGTAATCATATGTAATAGATATGTATATACACACAGGCACACACACACACACACACACACAAACACACACACACACACACCACACACGTTTTTAAAAATCCCTATTCCTTTTTTTTTCTTTTATATGCCATTTTCCTAAATATTTCGCCTTCCTACTAAACATGTTTACTTCTAAACATCTACTATGCGTAGACTTCAAACATCTACCATCCCAAACTTATAAGTATCTACCACAACTTTCTCGTACACATCTACCATCGCCACTACCCTACCTACACCTACCACCATTACCCTACCTACACCTACCACCATTACCCTACCTACACCAACCTCCATTACCCTACCTACACCTACCACCATTACCCTACTACACCTACCACCATTACCCTACCTACACCAACCACCATTCCCCTACTACACCTACCACCATTACCCTACCTACACCTACCACCATTACCCTACCTACACCTACCACCATTCCTCTACCTACACCTACCACCATTACCCTACCTACACCAACCACCATTACCCTACAGACACCTACCACCATTCCCCTACCTACACCTACCACCATTCCCCTACAGACACCAACCACCATTTCCCTACCTACACCTACCACCATTACCCTACTACACCTACCACTATTACCCTACCTACACCTACAACCATTACCCTACAGACACCTACCACCATTCCCCTACCTACACCTACCACCATTACCCTACAGACACCTACCACCATTACCCTACAGACACCTACCACCATTCCCCTACCTACACCTACCACCATTACCCTACCTACACCAACCACCATTACCCTACCTACACCAACCACCATTCCCCTACTACACCTACCACCATTCCCCTAGTACACCTACCACCATTACCCTACTACACCTACCACCATTACCCTACCTACACCTACCACCATTACCCTACAGACACCTACCACCATTACCCTACCTACACCAACCACCATTACCCTACCTACACCTAACACCATTACCCTACAGACACCTACCACTATTACCCTACAGACACCTACCACCATTACCCTACCTACACCTACCACCATTACCCTACCTACACCTACCACCATTACCCTACCCACACCTACCACCATTCTCCTACCTACACCTACCACCATTACCCTACCTACACCTACCACCATTACCCTACCTACACCTACCACCATTACCCTACCTACACCCACCACCATTCTCCTACCTACACCTACCACCATTACCCTACCCACACCTACCACCATTACCCTACCTACACCTACCACCATTCCCCTACGGACACCTACCACCATTACCCTACAGACACCTACCACCATTACCCTACCTACACCTACCACCATTACCCTACCTACACCTACCACCATTCTCCTACCTACACCTACCACCATTACCCTACAGACACCTACCACCATTACCCTACCCACACCTACCACCATTACCCTACCTACACCTACCACCATTACCCTACAGACACCTACCACCATTACCCTACCTACACCTACCACCATTACCCTACAGACACCTACCACCATTACCCTACCTACACCTACCACCATTACCCTACCCACACCTACCACCATTACCCTACTACACCTACCACCATTCTCCTACCTACACCTACCACCATTACCCTACCCACACCTACCACCATTACCCTACCTACACCTACCACCATTCCCTACAGACACCTACCACCATTACCCTACAGACACCTACCACCATTACCCTACCTACACCTACCACCATTACCCTACCTACACCTACCACCATTACCCTACCCACACCTACCACCATTACCCTACAGACACCTACCACCATTACCCTACCTACACCTACCACCATTACCCTACCTACACCTACCACCATTCCCCTACCTACACCTACCACCATTACCCTACAGACACCTACCACCATTCTCCTACCTACACCTACCACCATTACCCTACCTACACCTACCACCATTACCCTACCTACACCAACCACCATTCCCCTACTACACCTACCACCATTACCCTACAGACACCTACCACCATTAACCTACAGACACCTACCACCATTACCCTACTACACCTACCACCATTCCCCTACCTACACCTACCACCATTACCCTACCTACACCTACCACCATTACCCTACCTACACCTACCACCATTACCCTACCTACACCTACCACCATTACCCTACCTACACCTACCACCATTACCCTACCTACACCTACCACCATTACCCTACCTACACCTACCACCATTACCCTACCTACACCTACCACCATTCCCCTACCTACACCTACCACCATTACCCTACCTACACCTACCACCATTACCCTACCTACACCTACCACCATTACCCTACAGACACCTACCACCATTACCCTACAGACACCTACCACCATTCTCCTACCTACACCTACCACCATTACCCTACCTACACCTACCACCATTACCCTACCCACACCTACCACCATTACCCTACCTACACCTACCACCATTACCCTACAGACACCTACCACCATTACCCTACCTACACCTACCACCATTACCCTACAGACACCTACCACCATTACCCTACCTACACCTACCACCATTACCCTACCCACACCTACCACCATTACCCTACTACACCTACCACCATTCTCCTACCTACACCTACCACCATTACCCTACCTACACCTACCACCATTACCCTACCTACACCTACCACCATTCCCCTACAGACACCTACCACCATTACCCTACAGACACCTACCACCATTACCCTACCTACACCTACCACCATTACCCTACCTACACCTACCGCCATTACCCTACCCACACCTACCACCATTACCCTACAGACACCTACCACCATTACCCTACCTACACCTACCACCATTACCCTACCTACACCTACCACCATTCCCCTACCTACACCTACCACCATTACCCTACAGACACCTACCACCATTCTCCTACCTACACCTACCACCATTACCCTACCTACACCTACCACCATTACCCTACCTACACCAACCACCATTCCCTACTACAACCTACCACCATTACCCTACAGACACCTACCACCATTAACCTACAGACACCTACCACCATTACCCTACTACACCTACCACCATTCCCCTACCTATACCTACCACCATTACCCTACCTACACCTACCGCCATTACCCTACCTACACCTACCACCATTACCCTACCTACACCTACCACTATCACAACCATTACAACCCCAGACAATAACCCGCTCGTACAACCTCTCTGGATCGTGAAGGCAGGCAGACTCACCACCTGGCATAAACAAACAAACTGAACCCGGGAGCTGACTGGGTCTGGCCCTATCCTGTGGTGGAGGTGAGGTGGGGGGTGAGAGGTGAGGGGAAGAGTGAGGTGAGGGAAGAGTGAGGTGGGGGAAGAGTGAGGTAGGTGGGGAAGTAGGTGAGGGAAGAGTGAGGTGGGGGAAGAGTGAGGTGAGGAGAGTGAGGTGAGGGAAGAGTGAGGTGAGGGAAGAGTGGGGAGGGAGAGTGAGGTGGGGGAAGAGTGAGGTGGGGAGAGTGAGTGGGGAGTGAGTGAGGAAGAGTGGGAGGAAGTGGGTGAGTGAATGGGAGGAGGTGAGGAGTGGGGAAGGTGAGTGGGGGGTGTGTGAAGTGAGGAGTGAGTGGGAGGTGGTATTAGGAGTGAGGTGGGAAGTGAGTGGGGGGTTTATGATCTGGGAAGTGAGTAGTGGAGCGAGGTGGGAAGCGAGAGTGGGGAGTGAAGTGGGGAGTGAAGTGGGGAGTGAGGTGGGGAGTGAGTGAGTATTTCTAGTGAGCTACAGTGAACGAGCCTGGCTGGTGTCCATCATACCCCAGCTCTGTCATATCATAAAGATGTCACCTTATAATATCATGCAAAAGCCAGGCAGATACGAATCATACACTCCGTCCATCTTTCCAAGTTACGGCTCCGCCTCGTGTGTAGGAGCCATTCAATGAAGGCGTCACCGGACACACGTGAAACAGATCTGAGGTTCGAACCAGTGTACTGATGATGTTCCACGGTGGCGGATAACTGTAGCTTGAGGTTATAAACAGGTTATATATAAAGAGGGTGTATATAATGCAAAGGTTTTCTGGCAAATGTGCACATACTGGATATATATATATATAATATATATATATATATATATATATATATATATATATATATATATATATATATATATAATAATCTGGAGTCTCAATTTTCTAGTCTTTTTATATCTGTTATCTGAGATGAACAGCTGGGTTGACTGTGGACCGAGTGCCGCCACCAGGATTCGAACCTATGCAGCTCGACCCCGGGAGGACCCCATGGAATGCCTCTAGTTCAAGCTAGACTAACCACTGCACCGCGGAGGCCCATATTCTCTCTCAACATCCAAGAAATGCACATTAATTATCCCACTGACCTTTCCTCCGTGTATACTAACCTTACCAAGGCCTTTTCGCGGGCCCCACTGTGACCCCTGACCACAGTTTATAAAAGACTTGGTCGAGAGTGTACCCAACAGGGTGATGGAAAAGTTGAGCGGGCGAGTTCGTCGTGAAAAAAAAAAGAAAAGAAAAAAAGAGAAATAAAGGTCGACTGCACAGCTTTTGGGGGGGTTGGGTTTTGGAGGGCCCCCCCGACTCAAATCTTCGTGGCCGAAAGGGCAAAAGACAATGTTCCATTTTCCATGAGCGGGTGGGGGTGTTTCCATGCCATAAGAGATGACCTGCTGGAAACCTGCAGACCATATGGGAGCTGGACCGAAAATTGGTTTAAGTCTCCATTAAGATGGACGGTCCTGTTCGTCAAGTGGGTGGAAACTCTCAAAGATTACTATCTTACTCTGGACATTATCTACCATATTTTTGGGGGGGAAGAAGAAGGAAGAAGAAGAAGAAGAAGAGGAAGAAGAAGAAGAAGAAGAAGAAGAAGAAGAAGACGAAGAAGACGAAGAAGAAGAAGAAGAAGAAGAAGAAGAAGAAGAAGAAGAAGACGAAGAAGAAGAAGAAGAAGAAGAAGAAGAAGAAGAAGAAGAAGAAGAAGAAGAAGAAGAAGCGAAGACGAAGAAGAAGAAGAAGACAAAGAAGAAGAAGAAGAAGAAGAAGACGAAGAAGAAGAAGAAGAAGAAGAAGAAGAAGAAGACGAAGAAGAAGAAGAAGAAGACATTTTGACGAGGTTTTTGAGCACAAGAATGAACCTCCAGGTTGTGCAAATGTACAACCTCGTACATGATGGCCTGTACGCTCAACCACCTCCACACACACCTGTGTACATGACCACCATCACCACCATTTCTGAAGTCCTTCATCCTTCGTCTATTGAGAACGGGACCTGAACCCCATCATCACAATTCAGAGCGAAAGTTCGGATCTGAATCTACCAAAAGAAGGCCTTCCAAGGAAAAGAGAGTTCTAGATGATCTAGGATCCCAAGGAGTCTCTGGCTTCCACAGCATTTCGTCTAATTCAAGACAAAAGACGTCAGTAAATGTAGGTGTTGTGTTGACATACTCTATAGCGAGGGTTGGGGTTTAAGACCTTATGATCCTCTGTATCCAAATCACTTTAATGGTTCGCACAGAACCATCTTCTGTAGCGTGTGGGGTTACAGTCCAATATCTATATCTATATAACATTTCGAACCGAGGTTACAGTCCAATATCTATATCTATATAGCATTTCGAACCGGGGTTACAGTCCAATATCTATATCTATACAACGCTTCGAACAAGGGTTACAGTCCAATATCTATATCCATATAGCATTTCGAACCGGGGTTACAGCCCAATGTCTATATCTATATAGCATTTCGAACCGGGGTTACAGCCCAATGTCTATATCTATATAGCATTTCGAACCGAGGTTACAGTCCAATATCTATATCTATATAACATTTCGAACCGGGGTTACAGTCCAATATCTATATCTATATAACATTTCGAACCAGGGTTACAGCCCAATATCTATATCTATTAATGTTTGAACCGGGTTACAGTCCAATATCTATATCTATATAACATTTCGAACCAGGGTTACAGTCCAATATCTATATCTATATAACATTTCGGACCAGGGTTACAGCCCAATATCTATATCTATATAGCATTTCGAACCAGGGTTACAGTCCAATATCTATATCTATATAACATTTCGGACCACGCTGTGCTCACGGAGTTACCAAGGTCCACTTGAAGTGGACTGGACACGGGAGTCCCCACACGTCAATAATAGTTTACCTCCTCCACCTTCCTCCTTCCACACACACACACACACACACACACACACACTTCAGTTCCTTGAAACGAGACGGGAGTCGAAGCGGTAGCTTCGTTCGAACACCCAGCGAAGCACTGAACCAGACGGAGATGATCTATCGATACAGCAAGGGTTCAATACGTGGGCGTCCTTCCTCAACGATCGACATTTCGACCGAGGGAGACGAGAACTCAAAGAGTGAGTGATCGAACCTATGAGTTGAGGTCAATGGATTTGCTCCGTCCTTTTGAGTTGAACAGCTGTTAGGAGCCAGTTGTGTAGACGGATGGGGATAGACAGGGGTTTAGTATAGACAGGGGTCTGCGTAGTATGATTATAGATGCTATAAGCAGGCTATGCACTCACAGAGACACCAATAAGCGGAAGGTGTTATCATAGTAAGATCTAATACCTTTCTATAGCAGAGTGTATATTACGTACATTTGTATGTACATTCTCACAGAAGAGTATGATGCCGCCGCTTCCCCACAGACATTCGTGGCAGAGCAGTGCCCACAGACGAAGGGTCTTCGCTTATACAGACGCCACAGACAGATCAGTGGCTATACACTTCCCACAGACATCAAAACTTCCCACAGACATCAACACTTCCCACAGACATCATCACTTCCCACAGAAATCATCACTTCCCACAGATATCAACACTTCCCACCGACATCATCACTTCCCAAAGACATCATCACTTCCCAAAGACATCAACACTTCCCACAGACATCAACACTTCCCACAGACATCATCGCTTCCCACAGACATCAACACTTCCAACAGACATCAACACTTCCCACAGATATCAACACTTCCCAAAGACATCAACACTTCCCACAGACACCAACACTTCTCACAGACATCATCACTTCCCACACACATCATCACTTCCCACAGACACCATCACTTCCCACAGATATCAACACTTCCCACAGACATCATCACTTCCCACAGACATCAACACTTCCCACAGACATCAACACTTCCCACAGACATCATCACTTCCCACAGACATCAACACTTCTCACAGACATCATCACTTCCCACAGACATCAACACTTCCCACAGACATCAACACTTCCCACAGACATCATCACTTCCCACAGACATCAACACTTCCCACAGACATCATCACTTCCCACAGACATCAACACTTCCCACAGACATCATCACTTCCCACAGACATCATCACTTCCCACAGACATCAATCACTTCCCACAGACATCAACACTTCCCACAGACATCAACACTTCCCACAGACATCATCACTTCCCACAGACATCAACACTTCCCACAGACATCATCACTTCCCACAGACATCATCACTTCCCACAGACATCAACACTTCCCACAGACATCAACACTTTCTACAAACATCATCACTTCCCACAGACATCAACACTTCCCACAGACATCAACACTTCCCACAGTCATCAACACTTCCCACAGACATCAACACTTCCCACAGACATCATCACTTCCCACAGACATCAACACTTCCCACAGACATCAACACTTCTCACAGACATCATTACTTCCCACAGACATCAACACTTCCCACAGACATCATCACTTCCCACAGACATCAACACTTCCCACAGACATCATCACTTCCCACAGACATCATCATTTCCCACAGACATCAACACTTCCCACAGACATCATCACTTCCCACAGACATCATCACTTCTCACAGACATCATCACTTCCCACAGACATCAACACTTCCCACAGACATCACTTCCTACAGACATCAACACTTCCCACAGACATCAACACTTTCCACAGACATCATCACTTCCCACAGACATCATCACTTCCCACAGACATTATCACTTCCCACAGACATCGTCACTTCCCACAGACATCAACACTTCCCACAGACATCATCACTTCCCACAGACATCATCACTTCCGACAGATATCAACACTTCCCACAGACATCATCACTTCCCACAACATCATCACTTCCCACAACATCATCACTTCCCACAGACATTATCACTTCCCACAGACATCATCACTTCCCACAGACATCATCACTTCCCACAGACATCATCACTTCCCACAGACATCATCACTTCCCACAGACATCAACACTTCCCACAGACATCATCACTTCCCACAGACATCACGTAGCGAAATTTGAACGTCTAATTCACTTAGAAAAATATCACACAGAAATAAAATCTAAGTTCAGTGTTTGAATGCAACACGAAACATGTAACACAGAAGGTATTATTATCATATCAATCATGCTCTAAATGGCATTATTAATCTCTATCATCCAAATGGTGTTAATCATGCACAAGTCTTATACTCGTGGACCTGATAATGTAATACACACACACAACACACACACACACACACAACACAAAATATATATATTATATATATATATATATATATATATATATATATTATATATATATATATATAATAATCTGGGTCTCAATTTTCTAGCTTTTTAATTTTTCTAGATAACGCGGGGTTGTGTGGCCGATCCCCGCCACCGGGTTAAACCTATGCAGGTCGCCCCCGGGAGGGCCCAGGGAATCCCTCTTTTAAGTGGGCTAACCCCCGCCCCCGGGGGCCCCATTTTCTCTTAAACCCCAAAGAAATGCAATTTTTCCCAGACCTTTCCCCCTGTATACTCCCTTCCAAGGCCTTTTCGCGGGCCCCCACTTGACCCCTGCCACAGTTTATAAAAGATTGGTCGAGAGGTACCAAAGGGTGAGGAAAGTTGAGGGGCGATTCTCGTGAAAAAAAAAAGAAAAAAAAAAAAAAGAGAAAAAAAGGTCGACTCCCAATTTTTGGGGGGGGTTGGGTTTTGGAGGCCCCCCGATCAAATTTCGTGGCCGAAAGGGCAAAAGACAATGTTCATTTTCATGGGGGGTGGGGGTTTTTCCCATCCCAAAAGAGATGACCTGCTGGAAACCTGAGCCCTATGGGAGTGGACCGAAAATTGGTTTAAGTCTCCATTAAGATGGCGGGTGTTCGTAAGTGGGGGGAAAACTCCGGGATTAATCTATTGGCATTTTCCATTTTTTTGGGGGGGAAGAAAAAGGGAAAAAAGAAAGAAAAAGAAGAAAAGAAAGAGGAAAAAGGGGAAGAAGAAAAGGGAAAAGGGGAAAAAGAAGAAAAAGAAAAAAGAAAGAAAAAGAAAAGAAGAGAAGAAGAAGAAGAAAAAAGGGGAAAGAAAAGAAAAGAAAAAAAGGGAAGAAGAAAAAGAAGAAGAAAAAAGAAGAAGAAGAAGAAAGAAGAAGAAGAAGGAAGAAGAAGAAAAGAGAAAGAAGAAGAAGAAGAAAAAGAAGAAGAAAAGAAAAAAGAAAGAAGAAAAAAGAAGAAAGAAAAAGGGAAGAAGAAGAAGAAGAAGAAGAAGAGAAGGAAGAAAAGAAAATTTTTGACGAGGTTTTTGAGCACAAGAATGACTCCGGGTTTGTGCAAATGTCAACCTTTTGTACATGATGGCCTGTACGTAAACCCCTCCACACACATGTGTACATGCCCCACCATACCCCTTCGAATCCTTCACCCTTCGTTATTGAGAACGGGACGAAAACCCATACACAATTCAGAGCGAAAATTGGATCTGAAACTACCAAAAAGAAGGCCTTCCGGAAAAAAGAGTTTAGAGACTAGGATCCCCCAAAGGGTCTTGGTTCCCAGATTTTCTAATCAAGAAAAAAGGTCAGTAAATGTAGGGTTGTGTTGAAAATTATAGCGAGGGTTGGGGTTTAAAACCTTTTACCCCTGTACCAAAAAATTTAATGGTTGACGAAAACCCCTTTTTTGTAGCGTGTGGGGTTACAGTCCTTTTATTTATATAGCATTTTGAACCGGGGTTACAGTCCAATATCTATATCTATATAGCATTTTGAACGGGGTTCGCCCCTATTATATCTATATAGCATTTCGAAACCGGGGGTTTCATAATTCTTTCTTACAACGCTTGAACCGGGTTAAGTCAAATTTTTTCCTAATATATTTTTTGCATTTCGAACCGGGGTTCAGCCCAAATTTTATATCTATATACATTTCGAACGGGGTTACAGCCATTTATATTATATACTTTTGAACCCGGGGACAGAAAAAAAATTTTTATCTATTAACATTTCGAACCGGGGTTAAGCCAATATCTATATTATTAACATTTCGAACCCGGGTTACAGTCCAATATCTATTCTATATAACTTTCGAACCACGCTTTGTCAAGGGTTACCAAGGTTTTCCCCTTGAAGTGGACTGGAAGGAGTCCCCCCCACGTAATAATGTTTACCTCCCCCACCTTCCCCTTTCCCCAACACCCCACCCAAAACACACACCCCATTTAGTTCCTTTAAACGAGACGGGGGGTCGAAGCGGTAGTTGTTGAACACCCAGCGAAGCATGAACCAGCGGAGATGATCTTCTACAGCAAAGGGTTTAATGTGGGCGTCTTCCTAACGCGAAATTTGAGGGGAGACGGAACCCCCAAAAAGTGAGTTCGAACCCTTTAGTTTAGGTAATGGATTTGTTTCCTTTTGAGTGAACACTGTTAGGGGCCCCTTGGTTTAAAAGGATGGGGATAGCAGGGGTTTTTAAAGAAGGGGCGGTAGTAGTTATAGATGTATAAGAGGGGATGCACTACAGAGACACCAATAGCGGAAGGGGTTTAAGATAAAGATCTTATCCTTTTTATAGCAAGGGGTTTTTTAGTGATTTTTGTGACTGTAATTTCTCACAGAAGATGTATGATGCCCCCCCGCTTCCCCCACAGACATTTCTGTGGAAGGCGGCCCCACAGCGGAGAGTTTGCTTTACGACCCAAGACGATTGGGCTATACATTCCCCACAGAAATATCATTAAAAAATATCACTTCCAAGTACAACCTTCCCCCCCGCATAAACACTTCCCAAAGAATCATCATTCCCCAAGACATACCTTCCCAAAACATCACACTCCCACAGAATAAAATTCCCCCTCCACCCCCCCAAACTAAACTTCCCCACAGCCCCAATTTCAAAACCCTTCCCAAAACCCTCCAACACTTCCCCACAGCATCAAATTTTCACAAAATCCCATCATTATATTTCCCACAAAACACCCCAAAATAACTTAAAGCCCCTTTTATTCCAAGATCTCAACAAACTTCCCCAAAACCCAAAACCTTCCCCAGAAAACCCCCAACCCAACTTCCCAAGACACAAACCCCCACAGACACAAAATTTCCCCACAGAAATCATTCCCACGGGGACATAAAATCCACTTTCACAAGCATCATATTCCCCACAGAATAAAACCTTTCCCCAAAAAAATTTCAAAAAAATTCCACAGACATCATCCTTCCCCCAAGACATCAACACTTCCCCAGAAACACTTCCCACAGAATCAACCACTTCCCCAGACATAACTTCCCAGAATTCATTTCCCCCAAGACTCATCATTTCCCCCAAAAAGAATCCATTTCCCACAGACAAAAACATTCCCCCCCCCCAGACATCAAATTCCCCACAGACAAACATTCCCCACAGTTAACCTTCCCACAACTCACATTTCCCACAACTAAACACTTCCCCCCGACATCAACACTTCCCACAGACATCCATTTTACAAAAACATTAAAACCTTTTCCCCAGAATTCATTTCCCCACAACACAACATTCCCCAAACATCATCAAAAAATAATCCCAAGAATCACTTCCCCAGACATACATTCCCACCAAATCAACACCCCCAAGGGACAAATTCAACATTTTTCCCCCCACGAATCTCATTCCCCACAGACATCAACCCATTCCCACAACATCACATTCCCCAGACTCAACATTTCCCCACAGCATCATCCAAAACTCCCCAAGAATCATCATTTCCCCACGAATCAACATTCCCCAAACATCATTTCCCCAAGACTTTTCCACTTCCCAGCCCAACATTACAGATAAACATTCCCAAGACTCAACTTCCCCACGCTAAAATTTCCCAAAATCACACTTCCCAAGACATAAACATTTCCCCACGCATCATATTTCCCCAAGACATATTTTTTTCCCACAGACATCTCATTTTCCCACAGAATAACTTCCAAAATATCATTTCCCACAACAAAAACATTCCCCAAAATTAAACATTCCAAACTCTATTTCCACAACATACCCTTCCCAAAATAACCTTCCCCACAGAACCCCTTCCCCTCCCACAAGACATAAAACACCCCCACAGACACATTCAAATTCCCAAAAATCACATTTCCCCACAAATCACACTTCCCCACAGACATCCATTCCCAAACACCCATATTTCCCACAGACATCACGTGGGAAAATTTTAACGTCTAATTCCTTAAAAAAATATCAACAGAAATAAAATCTAAGTTCAGTTTTTAAATGCAACACGAAAATGAAAAAAAGGTTTATTATCTATCAATCATGCTCTAAATGGCATTTTAAATCTTTCCCCAAATGGTGTTAATCGCAAAGTTTATTCGATTGA
>NC_092269.1:9154227-9156727 GCF_036320965.1 Panulirus ornatus
AGCATCAACAAAACGCGAAGGTGATATCTTGTGTCTTTTAGTAACTTCCCAGGAACTCTACCTAGTTCACCAGCATCAACAAAACGCGAAGGTGATATCTTGTGTCTTTTAGTAACTTCCCAGGAACTCTACCTAGTTCACCAGCATCAACAAAACGCGAAGGTGATATCTTGTGTCTTTTAGTAACTTCCCAGGAACTCTACCTAGTTCACCAGCATCAACAAAACGCGAAGATGATATCTTGTGTCTTTTAGTAACTTCCAGGAACTCTACCTAGTTCTCCAGCATCAACAAAACGCGAAGGTGATATCTTGTGTCTTTTAGTAACTTCCCAGGAACTCTACCTAGTTCACCAGCATCAACAAAACGCGAAGGTGATATCTTGTGTCTTTTAGTAACTTCCCAGGAACTCTACCTAGTTCTCCAGCATCAACAAAACGCGAAGGTGATAACTTGTATCTTCTAGTAACTTCCCAGGAACTCTACCTAGTTCTCCAGCATCAACAAAACGCGAAGGTGATATCTTGTGTCTTTTAGTAACTTCCCAGGAACTCTACCTAGTTCACCAGCATCAACAAAACGCGAAGACGATATCTTGTGTCTTTTAGTAACTTCCCAGGAACTCTACCTAGTTCTCCAGCATCAACAAAACGCGAAGGTGATATCTTGTGTCTTCTAGTAACTTCCCAGGAACTCTACCTAGTTCTCCAGCATCAACAAAACGCGAAGGTGATATCTTGTGTCTTTTAGTAACTTCCCAGGAACTCTACCTAGTTCACCAGCATCAACAAAACGCGAAGGTGATATCTTGTGTCTTTTAGTAACTTCCCAGGAACTCTACCTAGTTCTCCAGCATCAACAAAACGCGAAGGTGATATCTTGTGTCTTTTAGTAACTTCCCAGGAACTCTACCTAGTTCACCAGCATCAACAAAACGCGAAGGTGATAACTTGTATCTTTTAGTAACTTCCCAGGAACTCTACCTAGTTCACCAGCATCAACAAAACGCGAAGGTGATAACTTGTATCTTCTAGTAACTTCCCAGGAACTCTACCTATTTTCACCAGCATCAACAAAACGCGAAGGTGATATCTTGTTCTTTTAGTAACTTCCCAGGAACTCTACTAGTTCACCAGCATCAACAAAACGCAAAGGGACGAAAACTTGTGTCTTCTAGTAACTTCCCAGGAACTCTACCTAGTTCTCCAGCATCAACAAAACGCGAAGACGATATTTGGGTGTCTTTTAGTAACTTCCAGGAACTCTACCTAGTTCACCAGCATCAACAAAACCAAAGGGTGAAAAATTGTGTCTTTTAGTAACTTCCCAGGAACTCTACTAGTTCACCAGCATCAACAAAACGCGAAGACGATATCTTGTGTCTTCTAGTAACTTCCCAGGAACTCTACCTAGTTCTCCAGCATCAACAAAACGCGAAGACGATGTCTTGTGTCTTTTAGTAACTTCCCAGGAACTCTACCTAGTTCACCAGCATCAACAAAACGCGAAGACGATAACTTGTGTCTTCTAGTAACTTCCCAGGAACTCTACCTAGTTCTCCAGCATCAACAAAACGCGAAGACGATAACTTGTGTCTTCTAGTAACTTCCCAGGAACTTTACCTAGTTCTACTGCCAGACTGGTCTCCTGTGATCACTATTTATCAACTATATTCACACAGAATCTGCTTTCCTCCCCCTCGCTTAAAAAAAAGGATAGATTAGACTCCCATGACCACTCACTCTCCCCATATTCTTTTCTCCCCACCCCTCATAGTTAGCCTCCCCTTTAAGATCTCTTCTCCCCACCACCTCAACATCTCCGTGGGCCTCACCTAACCTACATCATCATTATTCTCCCCATAGTGACGTCTCCCCTCCTACTCTTCTCCCCATCACACTCACACCTCCCTCCCCACGCCTCTACGAACCTCCCACCAGCCAAGAACCAGAACCAGCATTTGGAGGAGGCCAAGAGAGGGTGGCTTCCTTCGCGAGGGTCGACCGGAGGGGGACATGCAAATATGGTCAACAAGACTGAAAGAAGGATCATCACACACACACACACACACAACACACACACACACACACACACATACCACGGTGCAGTGGTGAATATTGCGTCACCGATATACCTGGTCTGGGTTCGAGTCTCAAAAAGGACGGTTGAATCACAGTCAACCCAGCTGTTCATCCCTCTATTTGAGGGCGGGTTGATGACTGGGTACCTGGCCTAAGCTGTGGTGTGTGTATATATATGCGTCGATATATAAGGGTATGATATAATATATATATATATATATATATTATTATATATATATATATAATATATATATATATATATATATATATATATATATACAAGTTAAGAGACAGGGCAACACGAGAGCAAAAATCTCACACCGTGAAACGCAAATAATATACACAAACACACACACGCACACAACGTATTCAGATAACACGCTCAGCCAGTCTGAGAGAGAGAGAGAGAGAGAGAGAGA
>NC_092269.1:9166727-9176727 GCF_036320965.1 Panulirus ornatus
CCACTACTACCACAATCACCACCACCACCACCACTACCACAATCACCACTACCACAATCACCACAATCACCACCACTACCACAATCACCACCACCACCACTACTACCACAATCACCATCACCACCACCACTACCACAATCACCACCACCACCACTACTACCACAATCACCACCACCACCACCACTACAACAATCACCACTACCACAATCACCACCACAATCACCACCACTACCACAACACCCCACCACCACCACTACCACAATCACCACCACCACCACTACACCACAATCACCACCACCACCACCACTACCCCAATCACCACCACAATCACCACACCACAATCACCACCACAATCACCACCACTACCACAATCACCACCACCACCACCACATACCACAATCACCACCACAATCACCACTACCACAATCACCACCACCACCATCACTACCACAATCACCACCACAATCACCACTACCACAATCACCACCACTACCACAATCACCATCACCACCACCACTACCACAATCACCACCACCACCACTACTACCACAATCACCACCACCACCAACCACCACCACAATCACCACTACCACAATCACCACCACAATCACCACCACTACCACAATCACCACCACCACCACCACTACCACAATCACCACCACAATCACCACTACCACAATCACCACCACAATCACCACACTACCACAATCACCACCACAATCACCACTACCACAATCACCACCACAATCACACTACCACAATCACCACCACAATCACCACTACCACAATCACCACCACCACAATCACCACCACAATCACCACCACCACCACCACTACCACAATCACCACCACAATCACCACCACCACAATCACCACCACAATCACCACTACCACAATCACCACCACAATCACCACCACTACCACAATCACCATCACCACCACCACTACCACAATCACCACCACCACCACTACTACCACAATCACCACCACCACCACCACTACCACAATCACCACCACAATCACCACTACCACAATCACCACCACAATCACCACCACATCACCACTACCACAATCACCACTACCACAATCACCACCACAATCACCACCACTACCACAATCACCACCACAATCACCACTACCACAATCACCACCACAATCACCACTACCACAATCACCACCACAATCACCACTACCACAATCACCACCACAATCACCACCACAATCACCACTACCACAATCACCACTACCACAATCACCACCACAATCACCACCACTACCACAATCACCACCACAATCACCACTACCACAATCACCACCACAATCACCACTACCACAATCACCACCACAATCACCACTACCACCACCACTTCAACTCCCCCCCCCCCCCACTGTGGTTCACATGCGGGGGGGGAGTAATGATTAATAATGATTAATCTCACAGGACAATGCAGTGATCACAGGCATTATTCATCTCCTGGCTTAATCCAGGGGCAAAAAAAAAAGCGTTCATTTGTACAACATTAATCCCTCTGGCTCAATGCATGGCCAGTCGGGTCTCGGGTGTCCTAATGGTGCTTGACCTGACCTACAAGGTGTCAGGTCAAAGGTCAGGTCAGGTCATCACTGGGAGGAGGGGTCGTAACACTGTCAAGAGGGTCAGTGTCTTGACCTGACACTAAGGGGGTGGGGGGGAAGGGATGGTAAGGATGAACAGCTGGGTAGACTGTGGACCGAGAACCCCGGAGCGAAGAATCGAACCAGAGGCTCAATGCGGCATGATCACGTATTCGAGTGACCACCGCACCACGGAGACCCGACGACTCTCCACCACCATGATCAACACATCTCTGGCCAATGAGGAGCAAGTCGAGCCCAAGACTAAACGACCATAGACAGTTGTTAAGGGCCTATTAAGCTTGACCACAAGGTCAAAACACACACACACACACACACACACACACATAACGAAGAGCCATGTCTCGTTAATCACTAGACTCGTGGATATGATCTGCGATCATTGAACGTATATATAGAGTGCGAACCATTTTGCCGTAGCCTGGTTGATCAATACGGATCATCTGCGTAAATCAAATGTTCCAAGTTAATCATAATTACATGCATCATTATTCACCACCAGCTGAATGATATATCGCTCTCAAATCTATTAATCAAATAATATATTGTCGATATATATATATATATATATATATATATATATAATATATATATATATATAATATATATATATATTTTTTTTTTTTTTTTTTTTTTTTTTTTATACTTTGTCGCTGTCTCCCGCGTATGCGAGGTAGCGCAAGGAAACAGACGAAAGAAATGGCCCAACCCCCCCCCCATACACATGTACATACACACGTCCACACACGCAAATATACATACCTACACAGCTTTCCATGGTTTACCCCAGACGCTTCACATGCCTTGATTCACTCCACTGACAGCACGTCAACCCCTGTATACCACATCACTCCAATTCACTCTATTCCTTGCCTCCTTTCACCCTCCTGCATGTTCAGGCCCCGATCACACAAAATCTTTTTCACTCCATCTTTCCACCTCCAATTTGGTCTCCCTCTTCTCCTCGTTCCCTCCACCTCCGACACATATATCCTCTTGGTCAATCTTTCCTCACTCATTCTCTCCATGTGCCCAAACCATTTCAAAACACCCTCTTCTGCTCTCTCAACCACGCTCTTTTTATTTCCACACATCTCTCTTACCCTTACGTTACTTACTCGTTCAAACCACCTCACACCACACATTGTCCTCAAACATCTCATTTCCAGCACATCCATCCTCCTGCGCACAACTCTATCCATAGCCCATGCCTCGCAACCATACAACATTGTTGGAACCACTATTCCTTCAAACATACCCATTTTTGCTTTCCGAGATAATGTTCTCGACTTCCACACATTTTTCAAGGCTCCCAAAATTTTCGCCCCTCCCCACCCTATGATCCACTTCCGCTTCCATGGTTCCATCCGCTGACAGATCCACTCCCAGATATCTAAAACACTTCACTTCCTCCAGTTTTTCTCCATTCAAACTCACCTCCCAATTGACTTGACCCTCAACCCTACTGTACCTAATAACCTTGCCTTATTCCATTTACTCTTAACTTTCTTCTTCCACACACTTTACCAAACTCAGTCACCAGCTTCTGCAGTTTCTCACATGAATCAGCCACAGCGCTGTATCATCAGCGAACAACAACTGACTCACTTCCCAAGCTCTCTCATCCCAACAGACTTCATACTTGCCCTCTTTCCAGGACTCTTGCATTTACCTCCCTAACAACCCCATCCATAAACAAATTAAACAACCATGGAGACATCACACACCCCTGCCGCAAACCTACATTCACTGAGAACCAATCACTTTCCTCTCTTCCTACACGTACACATGCCTTACATCCTCGATAAAAACTTTTCACTGCTTCTAACAACTTGCCTCCCACACCATATATTCTTAATACCTTCCACAGAGCATCTCTATCAACTCTATCATATGCCTTCTCCAGATCCATAAATGCTACATACAAATCCATTTGCTTTTCTAAGTATTTCTCACATACATTCTTCAAAGCAAACACCTGATCCACACATCCTCTACCACTTCTGAAACCGCACTGCTCTTCCCCAATCTGATGCTCTGTATATATATATATATTAATCTTACATTGAATGTAGGTATATGATTAATATAACAACTGGTTCGTATTAGGGTATACTGGGTTGAAAATAATCTTTCAAATTAATCATCATCTTCTGTCTGATTATATACGAATCGCCCAAACTGATTACAACTTCACGATTATAAATGAATTATCGGCAAGTGCTTAAGATGTATTAATTACCCGATAATTATCATTGGTAGTTAATTGAATTTAATGATCTCAAAGAAACTCTTTGTACCCGTTCAACACTGTCTATTGATCATTTGATCAGTATTGATTACAACGATTAATGTCTATCAACCATGAGGCAACCCACAGCCTTAGAGAAGATAATAGACTTAATGGGGATTAAAAAGAATAATAATAATAAAAAGCAGAAATACGACTCATCAAAATGAATCATCAAGATTGTAAAAGTTGATTGTAAATAAGTTGATTGTAAATAAGTTGATTGTAAATAAGTGAAAAAAAACATAGATTACTTGTAAATTGTTTATTGTATCTCACTTACACACACACACACACACACACACACACACACACACACACACACACACACACATGATCATTATTAATCGAACGTAAACGCTGGTCTGTATTAGTCAGTCAGTGAAAAATTTACACGTTGAAATGTTAATCAAAGAGTGATTAATACGGATTCCGATCAATCCCTTTGATGAAGCATCCATTACTCATCACAGATTTTTTTTTCTATATATTCGAATGATGACGATATGAACATGCCTCAACTAAACACTTTAATATATATATATATATATATATATATATATATATATATATATATATATATATATATATATATATATTATACAGTGGAAAGGATCACAAGTATATTCCTATGAGTCCACGGGGAAAATGAAACACTTATATATATATATATATATATATATATATATATATATATATATATATATATATATATATATATCCCTGGGGATAGGGGAGAAAGAATACTTGCCACGTATTCCCTGCGTGTCGTAGAAGGCGACTAAAAGGGGGAAGGGAGCGGGGGGGCTGGAAATCCCCCCCCCCTCTCTCGTTTTTTACTTTTCCAAAAGAGGGAACAGAGAAGGGGGCCAAGTGAGGACATTCCCCCTAAGGCCCAGTCCTCTGTTCTCAACGCTACCATGCAAATACGGGAAATGGCGAATACTTATGAAAAGAAAATATATATATATACATATTTGAAACACCTCCATTTATCCTCTTTTCTCATCATCCTATCTGCCATGACTCTCTCTCCATATATCGCTTTATCCTAGGCGCACCAAACGCACCTCCCTATAATCAAAGATAATGAGCGATCCTTTCAAATACTCACACCATCTTTTTAACCTTTCTTTTTTTTCGTCTGGTACCTCTTTCCTATAGTGCCGAAGTATTTCATCATATTCTCTGAAGCGTACTGAAAATTGTTACCCCAACTCTCATTTGCCTTGTCTTTCATCCCCTCATAACTTTTATTTTCCTTGCCTGCCTATCTCGTGTACTCTTCCCAATCACACGCACTCCTTCCTTGCACAGATCGTTTTCTGTTTTACTGACAATCTCACTTCCTCATTCCAGCACTCATTACCATTTATCATACGTTAGCATCCCACTGTCTGCTTGATACTACATCTCACCCTCATATTTAAGCTCTATTTCCCTAAATACCTTCATTCCCCTGCCACTTCCTAGGGAACATTTACCTTCACTTTATGTCACTAATCAATTATATGTTGTTTATATCCTGGTGCACAGGCCACTATTCGAATCTCACTCACACTCACCACTTCTTTCACAAGTGTAAGTTACTGATTCCTTAAACTACCGCTTACTTTCACAAAGAAAAGACATTCCACCTTCATCCCTTCTCAGCACGTTCACATTCAACAACCTCTCCATTGCATACCTAAAAGTTAACACGTAAGCCAAGAGTGTCCAATGTCCTGAACCCTGCTCATCCTTGTGGACTTTGGTGTGAACCTTTTCCCTGACTCTCATTTACACAAAGGACACCTTTCCCAACTTCCCCCAACCTCATTTAATTGTTTTAAGATAACCCACTCTCTCGTCTTCACCCCTAAGTATTTACCTTGTCCTTGCATCAAAACTGCTAAAGCACTCGTGCATCTCCTGCCAAAATGCTTTTCTCTTCCTACCTCTCACTACCAGGTACATGTGTAATATCAATCACCCTCTTACCTCAGTCTACTTTGACAGTAACCCACACTAGCCTCGACCTCCCAACCTTGTACTCCCTGACACTGTTCACCAGAATCGCCACCACCTCCTTCGTTCCCTCTTGTCCACCCTAACTAACCCATAACTTTACCACAGGAGCATTCCCAGATAATTCTAACCCTTCCAACTTGTTTCACTCAGAGCCAGAACATCCAGGTTCCTTCTCATCTTATATAGTATCTCTCTCCTTCCTTATCGTTCTGGTAACACCCACACATGTATTCAGACCCGGACCCACCCCACTCGAGCCTGAGGCTTCGAAGACAGATCCCCGTGTGAGCTCGTCCTCCGTGCTTGTTTTCAGAAAGTGATTATGCATGAAAGGCAGGATTTCTAGTTCGTCCCCCTTGCTCCCTCCCCGTGTTAATGGCCTCACAGGACACGCAGGAGATACGCAGGTGCAGTTGTCACTCCCTGGGTGGAATAGTAGTAGTGTAGTAGTAGTAGTAGTAGTAGTAGTAGTGGTGGTAGTAGTAGTAGTAGTGGTAGACGAAGTGGTAGAAAATGTAGTAGCAGGAGTAGCGGGAGTAGCAGTGGTAGTAGAAGTATTATTACTATTGTTATCATTATCATTATTATCTGTAGTAGTAATAGCAGAAGTAGTAGCAGTAATTGTAGTAGTAGTAATTGTAGTAGGAGTAGGGATAGTAGTAGTAGTAGTAGTAGTAGAAGCAGCAGAGGAGATAGATATTCAACAAAAAGACCGTAAATCATTAATAATACAGTTACCGATTTTCATTATTGATTGAAAGACTAACATTTGGGACGAACGTTTGACTTCATTTCGTACACGTAAAGATCACGAACACTTCAGATTATCAAGGAAACTCATCCAATAAGCGAAGGAGAAACATCGTCGCGGTTGAAGACTTGACCACTGAGGAAATATGACAAAAAAAAAAAAAAATCCTTTAGCTCTCTTCTTACGCCCCAGCAGCACTCCTTATCTACTCATAAGCTCTCCCTAATATGCCAAGGACTTGAAACATCGTCGAAATTCAAGACTTGACTTCCATGAGGCCAACTGGACCTCTCTTTTATGCCCATAAGGTCTCCTTACCTCTCCCAGAGGTTTTCCCTTATACCTACTCACACCATATACGCCCAAAACCAGCACCTAAAGGAGCCTTATCAGCCCTCGCTAACGACCATCCACGAGAGAGAGAGAGAGAGAGAGAGAGAGAGAGAGAGAGAGAGAGAGAGAGAGAGAGAGAGAGAGAGAGAGAGAGAGAGAGAGAGACCTCCCTGCCCAGGTCGTCTTCATCCAACGCCGACGACCTCCACTTTGAAAGTCGCTGGTCGTTTTCTCAGTGGGCACACACGACCCTCCAGAGCGACCACGGTCTCTGGTCGTCCACACTCACCGGGATCCGAAGCCATACAAAAGGGGACCGAACGGAGGTGAATATTCCTCTGTTATCCACTCCCTGTTGTCCATTCCCGTTGTGCACTCCCTGTTGTCCACTCCCGTTGTACACACCCTGTTGTCCACTCCCGTTGTACACTCCCTGTTGTCCACTCCCCGTTGTCCACTCCCTGTTGTCCACTCCCGTTGTCCACTCCCTGTTGTCCACTCCCCGTTGTCCACTCCCTGTTGTCCACTCCCGTTGTACACTCCCTGTTATCCACTCCCGTTGTACACTCCCTGTTGTCCACTCCCCGTTGTACACACCCTGTTGTCCACTCCCGTTGTACACTCCCTGTTGTCCACTCCCCGTTGTCCACTCCCTGTTGTCCACTCCCGTTGTACACTCCCTGTTATCCACTCCCCGTTGTACACTCCCTGTTGTCCACTCCCTGTTGTCACACCTGTTGTCCACTCCGTTGTACACTCCCTGTTGTCCACTCCCCGTTGTCCACTCCCTGTTGTCCACTCCCGTTGTGCACTCCCTGTTGTCCACTCCCGTTGTGCACAGTTTGGTGTCCAGTCCCTTACTGTGCACGTTCTGTTATCCGCTCACTGTGGTTCTCTGTTTTTCGCCTCCGTTACCGTCTGTTGTAATATATTGACGTGTTGACAACTCGCGGGCGTCCACCGTTTGTCACTCAATGTTGTCGACTGTCACTCTCTGTTGTTCACTCGCCGAGCTTCGTTCCCTTTTGTGCGTTGCCCCGTTGTTCACTCACTGTTATTCACTTCCTGTTTCTCAATCTGTTATCCACTGAAACTTGTTCCTGTTGTTCAGTCATCTCTGTTGATCATATCCTGTTGCCCACTACCATTTGTTCATTCTGTTGTCCCTTCCCTGTTGTTCACTCTGTTGTCCGTTTCCTGCAGTTCGTTTTTCATTGTCCATTTCCTGTTGTCTACTGCACTGAGGTCCATTCCGTCTGTTGTCCACTGTTTGATGTCCATTACCTGTTGTTCACTCCCTGTTGTCCGGTTTCTGTTATAATATATATATATATATATATATATATATATATATATATATATATATATATATATATATATATATATCCCTGGGGATAGGGGATTAAGAATACTTCCCACGTATTCCCTGCGTGTCGTAGAAGGCGACTAAAAGGGGAGGGAGCGGGTGGCTGGAAATCCTCCCCTCTCTTTTGTTTTAATTTTCCAAAAGAAGGAACAGAGAAGGGGGCCAGGTGAGGATATTCCCTCAGAGGCCCAGTCCTCTGTTCTTAACGCTACCTCGCTAACGCGGGAAATGGCGAATAGTTTAAAAGAAAAAAAGAAAGACATATATATATATATATATATATATATATATATATATATATATATATATATATATATATATATATATATTTTACCAAGTCGTAATATATATATTTTTTTTCTTCACATAAAATATTTCTGTAGTAATCATTTCTTGTCGCCTCCAGGTATAATATTTCTGTAGTTTTAATACTCTTCCCAGCTCAAAATCATCATTTCTATAACTTTAATACTTTCTTCCCCACCTCCAAAATCACCATATCTGTAACTTTACTTTCTTCCCCGCCTCCAAAATCATCATATCTGTAACTTAACTTTCTTCCCCGCCTCCAAAATCATCATTTCTATAACTTTAATACTTTCTTCCCCGCCTCCAAAATCATCATATCTGTAACTTAACTTTTTTCCCCGCCTCCAAAATCACCATATCTGTACTTTACTTTCTTCCCCGCCTCCATAGACAATATTTCTGTGGCCATCCTACTACTTTTTATTTCCTTCTATCTCCGTCTCCATTGTTTCATCTCTCGGAGATTTATCTGCCAGAAATCCATCGCCCATTAGCACGCACCATTGCCAGTCCTCTCTCTCTCTCTCTCTCTCTCTCTCTCTCTCTCCTCTCTCTCTCTCTTCTCTATCTCTCTCTCGCTGACAGCAGCTTGCGAAGACCTCTAGTGCTCAGTGTCGGCCGGGCCGCTGGTGAGGGAGGACGTGTACCGCCGCGCGCTCCGGCAACCCCCGCTCGTGTGTGTGTGTGTGTGTGCGCGCGTGTGTGTCTTGTGTGTGTGTGTGTGTGTGTCTGACATCCATCATCCCCCCCCACCACCCCCCTCTCCCCCCTTGTTTGTTCGTAAGGTTGTGTGTGTATGAGGGAAGAGGGAGGGAAAGGAAGGAAGAGGTGTGTGTGTGTGTGTGTGGTGTGTATGTGTGTGTGTGTGTGTGTGTGTGTGTGTGTGTGTGTTGGTGATCCACCAGTTCTTGGCTGCAGTGCGGTAGTGGTGCTGCTCTGCCGTGCAGCAGCTGTGGTAGTTGGGCGCTCTCTCTCTGGCGCGCGCCCCTCACACTCACACACGTGAGTGCGGTCTTGTGTGTGTGTGTGTGTGTGTGTGTGTGTCGCTATGGGGTGGACAGCAGCTGGTTTATTCTGCATTGCGTGGAGACTATCCAAGTGAATTTACTGTCTTTTAAGACACATTATATATATTATATATAATATATATATATATATATATATATATATATATATATATATATATATATATCATTCGTTAATGTACATTTCTTGTGTAATTCATTTCATGTGTAATATATATTATATATATATATATATATATATATATATATATATATATATATATATATATATATATATATTT
>NC_092269.1:9181727-9226727 GCF_036320965.1 Panulirus ornatus
CTAAACTAATCACCTAGTGTCATAACATACTGCGGCCAACTTTATATAACACGTCATGTGTTATCCTCACATAAAAAAATAGATTATACGTCCTTTAGAATATGTTTCATATGGCCATCAACACTATGTGGTTCTATGACCACATGTTATGTGTCCGTCTGTTGTACATCAATCCCCATGTGGGAGGCCAACATATATATATATATATATATATATATTATATATATATATATATATTATATATATATATATATATATATATATATATAGATGCAATTATTATCATGGTATAATTTCCACAAGCTATTTAATGTTATCAATTATCTTTATTCTGTTATCTCTACACTTGCTCACTCTAAATGTTATCTTTTATCTAATTCTTACATGTTGTCTTAGTTTCCCTAAGTTCTGTTAAAAACCCTTCTCTAAGTTTGGTAAGAAAAACTTCCCTAAGTTCTATTAAAAACCCTTCCCTAAGTTCTGTTAAAAACCTCCTAAGTTCTGCTAAACCTTCCTAAGTTGCTAAACCTCCTAGTTCTGTTAAACTTCCCTAAGTTCTGTTAAAAACCCTTCCCTAAGTTCTGTTAAAAACCCTTCCCTAAGTTCTGTTAAACCCTTCCCTAAGTTCTGTTAAAAACCCTTCCCTAAGTTCTGCTAAAAACCCTTCCCTAAGTTCTGCTAAAAACCCTCCCTAAGTTCTGTTAAAAACCCTTCCCTAAGTTCTGTTAAAAACCCTTCCCTAAGTTCTGTTAAAAACTCTTCCCTAAGTTCTATTAAAAACCCTTCCCTAAGTTCTGTTAAAAACCCTTCCCTAAGTTCTGTTAAAAACCCTTCCCTAAGTTCTGTTAAAACTTCCTAAGTCTGTTAAAAACCCTTCCCTAAGTTCTGTTAAAAACCCTTCCTAAGTTCTGTTAAAAACCTTCCCTAGTTCTGTTAAACCCTTCCCTAAGTTCTGTTAAAAACTCTTCCCTAAGTTCTGTTAAAAACCCTTCCCTAAGTTCTGTTAAAAACCCTTCCCTAAGTTCTGTTAAAAACCCTTCCCTAAGTTCTGTTAAAAACTCTTCCCTAAGTTCTGTTAAAAACCCTTCCCTAAGTTCTGTTAAAAACCCTTCCCTAAGTTCTGCTAAAAACCCTTCCCTAAGTTCTGTTAAAAACCCTTCCCTAAGTTCTGTTAAAAACTCTTCCCTAAGTTCTGTTAAAAACTCTTCCCTAAGTTCTGTTAAAAACTCTTCCCTAAGTTCTGTTAAAAACTCTTCCCTAAGTTCTGTTAAAAACCCTTCCCTAAGTTCTGTTAAAAACCCTTCCCTAAGTTCTATTAAAAACCCGACATTTGTCTCTTAACCCGGGCAATAAATTTCCCACTGTTTTCTCGTGACAGAGATGAAAAATTGTAATTTAGTATCCACTCGCAAATTTTACACATGTCTCAACAACGGTAATAATTTCTCAGCTGGTTGCCCACCAATCACCGTTTTCTAATTTTTAATTTTTGGGTTTTTATACTTTTTCTTTTTAAATTTGGCCAAATAGATTTTTTTTTGACACGGTGAGTATCACATTTAATTTGTTATTTACATGGGTTTAAATTTCCTTATATAAATTAATGCCATACCTGAAGGAGCAGTTTATATTACGATATATATATATATATATATATAATATATATATATATATATATATATATATATATATATATATATATATATAATATATATATATATATAATATATATTATATTGGCGTTAATCTAATATATTTGGGATAAAGCAATTTATTGCACATCACACAACCCACACAACCTCCTTTATGCACGCTATATTGGCACCGCCTTCCCCCTCTCCAACACACAACACACACACACACACACACATGACCTGTGCCAGTTATGTGAGACGAGTGTCAGGTATGAGAACCAGGAGCCACACGTATAGTGAACGTGTACGTGATCTGAGGATGTCTAAGGTCTGTTTTCGCTTGGCGGATCTAGCTCGTTACGATGTCGGTCTTAACTACCCTATTGGGCAATTGAAGGGGCCAAGAGGCTTAAAGAAACAGCTAAACAACTAAACTAACCGTATGTTTATCTGATTTGAACTACCAATTCATAACTCTACGACTCCTTCCATTGGACTCCTGCGCTACGAGCAGGAGCAGGGAAGTGAGGAACTCCTTTTTGGAGCGAGATGTTCCTCAGTAAGACATTTTACTCCCATCCTTCAAAAGACGATAATCATATGCACAAAGCAGGCAGGTGGAGTCCGGTAACACCTCATATATATTTCTTTCTTTTCTTTCAAACTCTTCGCCATTTCCCGCATTAGCGAGGTAGCGTTAAGAACAGAGAACTGGGCCTTTGAGGGAATATCCTCACCTGGCCCCCTTCTTTGTTCCTTCTTTTGGAAAATTAAAAAAATTATTTTCCAAAAGAGGGAACAGAGAAGGGGGACCAGGTGAGGATATTCCCTCAAAGTCCCAGTCCTCTGTTCTTAACGCTACCTCGCTAACGCGGAAAGGCGAATAGTTGAAGATATATATTATATATTATATATATATATATATATATATAATATATATATATATATATTTATTTATACTTTGCCTCTGTTCCACGAAAGAATGGCCCAACCCACCCACATACACATGTAATACATACTATACAATACAAATTATATATTCTCTTGCACTGAAAATTGCTATGTGATGAACGAGACGACCACAACGACAAACACAGTTCCTGTGTCGTGCAATGGAAACACCTGGTCGTGGCAGCGTGTGGTTTCTCCCTCACTATTTACCCTCATAAGTATGGGAACAAATATTGGTGTTCTCTGTGGATCCAAACCTTCCAATACAATAGTCCCACCTCGAAGCTATGAATATATATATATATATATATATATATATTATATATATATATATATATATATATATATATATATATATATATATATATGTGTGTGTGTGTGTGTGTGTGTGTGTGTGTGTGTCTCCCTGATGATGTGATTATTATACGAAAGTGCACTTGGGAACTTATCGTGTTTCATTTTCCTCGTGGACTCATAGGAATATATATATATATATATATATATATATATATATATATATATATATATATATATATATATATATATATATATAAACGTTAAAGAGATGGCCTTCATCAGGGCGGTCACTTACCCGTGCCATTTCATATCAAAACAATATAATAATATATACAATGACGATCACCAGCGATACCGAGCGTGTAAACTCTAAATACCTGGGAGCGATATTCAATGATGCCAATTTACAATAATTGGCAATAAACCACAGAATTATCGTATACAACATAAAACTCCAGTGGGCTAAACCCTCCCCCCCTACACTGGCGTAACGTACTGGAGAGAGAGAATTGCATCCGCAGTGGTGGTACGCGCGACGCTTCGAAAGACCCACTGTTGATATAACGGAGATTAAGAAGGGTCATTCATGGAAGACGCGATCGCAGACCTCCACAGACCCCCAGGATGGTGAAATGATCGCAGACCCCCACAGACCCCCAGGCTGGTGAAATGATCGCAGACCCCCACAGACCCCCAGGCTGGTGAAATGATCGCAGACCCCCACAGACCCCCAGGCTGGTGAAATGATCACAGACCCCCAGGTTGGTGAAATGATCACAGACCCCCAGGCTGGTGAAATGATCACAGACCCCCACAGACCCCCAGGCTGGTGAAATGATCGCAGACCCCCAGGTTGGTGAAATGATCGCAGACCCCCACAGACCCCCAGGCTGGTGAAATGATCGCAGACCCCCAGGCTGGTGAAATGATCGCAGACCCCCACAGACCCCCAGGTTGGTGAAATGATCACAGACCCCCAGGCTGGTGAAATGATCACAGACCCCCACAGACCCCCAGGTTGGTGAAATGATCACAGACCCCCAGGCTGGTGAAATGATCGCAGACCCCCACAGACCCCCAGGCTGGTGAAATGATCGCAGACCCCCAGGCTGGTGAAATGATCGCAGACCCCCACAGACCCCTAGGCTGGTGAAATGAGAATAACGAGGTGAATCAGACAAGCCACAAGAGATGGATACGATGAGAAACATCGAAGTAAGAGAAGACCTGAGTGCCACAAACGTATCATGATTGTGTAGAACTAACTATGATTAGGAGAGCCATGTGCAAGGAGGGACAGACATGACGTAGGGCAAAAGGTATTCGAGTTGGTGGACTCCTGGAAGGAGGAGGAGGAGTAGGGCGGTCAAGCAGGGCCTCCTCGATCGACCTGGACTACAAGCCTCAGAAACTCGCATAAATGAAGACGGAGGGCATTGAAGGTAGTTGTGGAACGTAGAGAAACGATAGAAACAAGTGGAGAAGACTGAGTGGGAGGCTGGCATCTGGGGAGAAAGGGTAAGGGAGTAAATTCTAGACTGATGTAGGTAAAACTGAAAGTGGATGGTGATAGATGGTTGATCAGTGGGAACACTGGTGATAAGAGGTAGTGGTGAGGTGAGGAGGGGATGGATTGAGTATTCTGAAGGACGGTTGAATGTGTTCGATGACAGAGTGACAGATGTAGGGTGCTTGGAGTGTTGTGGTATGCGAAGTGAAAGTCATGGAAAGTAATTTCGTGAAGAGAGAAGAGGTGGTGAAAGCCTTGCGTAAGATGAAATGTGGCAAGGTGGCTGAAGTGGATGGTATTGTGCTTGAATTTATTTAGAAAAGGGGTGACTGTGTCACTGATTGGTTGGTAAGGATATCCAATGTATGTATGTATGACTCATGGTCAAGTGCCTGAGGATTGGCGGAATGCATGTATAGTGCCATTGTATAAAGGCAAAGGGGATAAACGTGAGTGTTCAAACAACAGAGGTATACGTTTGTTGAGTATTACCTGCTAGGGTGTATGGGAGAGTATTGATTGAGAGGGTGAAGGTATATTGGGGAGGAGCAGTGTGGTTTCCGAAGTCGTAGACGATGCATGGATCAGGCGCTTCCTTTGGAGAATGTGTGCGAGAAATACTTAGAAAAAATAGATGGATTTGTATGTGGCATTTATGGATTTGGAGAAAGCGTACGATTGAGTAGATAGAGTTGCCTTGTGGAAGGTCTTAAGAATATACAGTGTGGGAGGCAAGCTGCTAGAAGCAGTGGGAAGTTTTCACAAAGGGTGTAAGGCATGTGTGCGAGTAGGAAGACATGAGAGTGAACGGTTGCATATGTAGGTTGGTCTGGTGCAGGGGTGTGTGATGTCACTATTGTTGTTCAATTTGTTTATGGATGGGGTGGCGAGGAAGGTAAATGCGAGAGCCTTAGAGAAAGAGAGAGAGACGAGTATGCCGACAGTGGAGGATGAGAGGGCCTGGGAAGTGAGTCAGTTGTTGTTCGCCGATGATACAGCACTGGTGGCATATTCGAGGGAGAAACTGCAGAAGTTGGTGACTGAGTTTGGAAAAGTGTGTGAAAGGAGAAAGTTGAGAGTAAATGTGAATAGCAAGGTTATGAGGTCCAACAGGGTTGAAGGACAGGTGAGTTGGGGTGTGTGAGTTTGAATAGAGGAAAATTGGAGGAGGTGAAGTGTTTCAGGTACTTGGAAATGGAAAAGACAGCGAATGAAACCATTGGAAACGGAAGCGAGTCATAGGTTGGATGAGGTGGTGAAGATTCTGGGAGCACCTTCGTGTTCAAGGGTCGTACAGTCGTGTTCAAGGGTCGTACCGTCGTGTTCAAGGGTCGTGCCGTCGTGTTCAAGGGTCGTACCGTCTTGTTCAAGGGTCGTGCCGTCGTGTTCAAGGGTCGTGCCGTCGTGTTCAAGAGTTGTACCGTCGTGTTCAAGGGTCGTACCGTCGTGTTCAAGGGTCGTGCCGTCGTGTTCAAGGGTCGTACCGTCTTGTTCAAGGGTCGTGCCGTCGTGTTCAAGGATCGTGCCGTCGTGTTCAAGGGTCGTTCGTGCCGTCGTGTTCAGGGGTTGTGCCGTCGAGTTCAAGGGTCGTACCGTCTTGTCAAGGGTCGTACCGTCTTGTCACGGGTCGTACCGTCGAGTTCAAGGGTCGTACCGTCGTGTTCAAGGGTCGTACCGTCGTGTTCAAGGGTTGGTCGTACCAGTATACCTAATGATAATCCAACTACTCTATGATCATAACTGATTAATTACCTGATCTCCGGAGCTCTTTTTCAACAGACGGTCAGGTAGGGAGGGATTATTCGACCGACAGACGGTCAGATAGGACTAGGTTATTCAACCGGCACCGGCTGAATAACCAGAGCCGTTCACATAACTCCGTTCATCATGGCCAAATATCATACATTTCATGCATAACCAAGAAATTAACGTCCATAGAAAAAAAATATATTAATCTTTTTCTCCAAAAACTAATCCATATCTCGCCAAATATAATTCACCTGCTCAGCTCCATCTTTCGCCAAATATAATTCACCTGCTCAGCTCAATCTTTCGCCAAATATAATTCACCTGCTCAGCTCAATCTTTCGCCAAATATAATTCACCTGCTCAGCTCAATCTTTCGCCAAATATAATTCACCTGCTCAGCTCAATCTTTCGCCAAATATAATCAAAAAAATAATCATCCCCGATTATTTTATTTTGCCACTTAATCTCGCTAGGCAGAAGGATCATAAAAATAGAAAATAATAATAATAATAATAATGACATCACTATTCAAAATTCCTGGCTACGCCTGCCTCTCTCTCCCTCTCTCTCTCTCTCTCTCACTCACTCTCTCTCTCTCTCTCTCTCTCTCTCTCTCTCTCTCTCTCTCTCTCTCTCAGGACCTGCGTCTGGGCCGCAGGTCTGAGGGATCTTAGAGCGAAGAAAAGAAGAGAGAGATAAAAGAGGAAGAAAGAAGAAAAGTGGAATTTGAATGCTCTTACACACACACACACACACACACACACACACACACACACACACATAAAGACGCAGAGAAAAAACACAAACACACACAGACACACACACACACACACACACACATACAAAGACGCAGAGAAAAAACACAAACACACATAGACACACACACACACTCACACAAAGACACAGAGAAAAACACAAACACACAGACACACACACACACAGACACACACACAAAACACACACAGAGACACACACAGACACAGACACACAGACACACACACACACAGAGCAGTATAAGCCCCACAAATTCCATCGTGTTAGTGGAGACTAACCTGCTCTGTGGTGTATAGTTATTTGTCTGTGTTGGTTACAGGTAATGTTATAGGTCGTGGTTGGGTTACAGGTTGTGGTTAGGTTCTAGGTTCATGGTTAGGTTCTAGGTTCATGGTTAGATTATAGGTTATAGGTTCATGGTTAGGTTATAGGTTCATGGTTAGGTTATAGGTTATAGGTTCATGGTTAGGTTATAGGTTCATGGTTAGGTTATAGGTTCTAGGTTCATGGTTAGATTATAGGTTCATAGTTAGGTTATAGGTTCATGGTTAGATTATAGGTTCATGGTTAGGTTACAGGTCATGGTTGTTACAGGTCCAAGTTATAAGCATGTTATAGATCATATGTAAGACAGTTTAGCCTTTGGAATATCTCATCTGGGATGAAACAATTAAACAGCAGCAAATAAGGCAGTTTTACCCACGAGGTATCGAAATACATGTAAACAAGACCATCTAAACTGTTTATATTATATAAACAGTTGTAAGTAAGACTGTTTAGACTGTGTAAGGTATTTTAACCAGTTACGTGTAAGGCAGTTTAGAGTAAGGAATCTAAACCAGTTATAAGTCCGACAGTTTAGTCAGTGGGATATCCACTGGGTTATACCACTGTACCCCAGGGTTATACCACTGTACCCCAGGGTTATACCACTGTACCCCAGGGTTATATACCACTGTACCCCAGGGTTATATACCACTGTACCCCAGGGTTATATACCACTGTACCCCAGTAATTATGCTTCCCTCGACGTTTTCTATGTAGTCAAAAGCTTAATAAGAATCTACTAATGAATTACTGAGGTGAGCATTATACCTTATAGTCTGCCAAAGTCTTATATGAGAAGTATTATATGGATAAGGTCTTCAACAACTTGCGTATATGGAGCTTTATAGAATAATGTCGTGATAGGTCAAGTACAATATCATTATACAATCTTAAACCCTCCACCCTTTATATGTAAATGTCTCCCTCAGCTTCGAAGCGGCACTCCGTTCAGTAGCAGGGGTAGGATGGACTCCCAAAAGACTCTACTCCATACAAAGGAGTAAAGGCAATGAAATGGTCATCTCTGCTTTCCAGGTTGTGGGTCGCATGCGAGATCTGCTCTGGTTAAGAAAAAGGGGGTTGTGGGGGGGTTATAAAAATCTTTCCCTTTTTTTGAAAAAAGGAAAAAATGTTTTCTTTCGAAGGCATAAGGGAGGGGGGTAGGCTGTGTGGGCGTCTTTGTTCAGGCCGTCTTTGAACCTTAGAATCAAACAGACAAGGTATTTTTTTTTGTGTGTGTGTGAGAGAGAGAGAGAGAGAGAGAGAGAGAGAGAGAGAGAGAGAGAGAGAGAGAGAGAGAGAGAGAGAAGGGGTGGTGCGCGACATTATTTCTCCCTCATTAAGACGTCATGACTATTTTTCTCAGTATTCTTAATCACTGAATTGTAAATTGTGGTTTATAGGATTAACTTGCTGGATTATCTAATCATTGGATATCATTTTAATCGTCTACAGTGTTGATTTGGACAATTATTCGCATTTTAAGTCGGAATTTTATAAGAGAAATATAATCATTCCACAGGTTTTTGTTCAATATATATATATATATATATATATACACACACACACAAACCTGAGCCATCGACCAACCTCCAGGGGGGGATGGACAGCTGGGTTGACTGTGGACCGACTGCCGCAGCCAGGGTTCGAACCTATGCGCTCTACCACGGGCGGCCCCGTGAACGCTAACCGCTGAAGACCAGACCCCCCTCCCCCTTAACGTGATAGACAGATAACGAAGCATTCTCTCCTCTCGTCCCATTCCACTTTCCCTGCGGTCAGCGCCACGCGCACTATAGACCCCGATCTTACTAATCATACATCTCAGTTTAAATCAGTCACCCCTTCCATCTTCCTCTTCCTCCTCCTCCTCCTCCGTTTTCCAACGTATACTAAGCTTACTCCATTTTCTTTACCTCTCTCTCTCTCTCTCTCTCTCTCTCTCTCTCTCTCTCTCTCTCTCTCTCTCTCTTTTACCACTGTGAAGAAAAGATTCCTTCAGAAGAAAACGAGGTAATACCGTTTCTTCTTAAATCCTCTTGGGCGAATATGTATTGAAATCTGCGCCCATGAATGTGAGATCCAATCGCCCACTGGAGAAATGTGAGGCAGTGTGTGACTGTATATACAGTGGGGGAAAGACATGCCACTTCGAAAGACTGGTTTCTCCCCACTGCCTCCGAAATTCGTATATATATATATATATATATATATATATATATATATATATATATATATATATATATATATATATGGACACTCCACTGAATAAGGCTGAGTAATAAGTGTATAAGTGGGGATGTGATATCTTCGTAGTTAAACTCACTTAACTGTGAACAGGGGGGTTGTTTAAAGCCTAGTTTTGACTTTTATAAGTAGAGGGTAATGCCTCGTATAAGTGGACTTGCTAAGTGTATAAGTATATACACAGTGGGGGTGATATTTTGAAAGGTGAAGGGACTGACTAGATAAGTATACACAGTGGTTCTAAAAGCAATACTAATGACTTTATAAGTGAGTATGATAGGGTTATAAGTAAACTTCTAACTTTATGAATGTAGTGATACCTACATAAGTACTTACAGTATCAGTTTAAGTCATGGGTAAGAGACAGTAAGTTAGGTTAGGTTAAGTTAGGTTTTAAGTTAGGTTATATTAGTTATATTATGTTGATTATATTATGCTACGTTTGGCAAAGTTATATTAGGCTAGGTTAGGTTAGGTTAGGTTAGATAACATTAGGAGTAGGCTAGGCTAGGTTAGGTTAGGTTAGGTTAGGTTAGGTTAGGTTAGGCTAGGTTAGGTTAGGTTAGGTTAGGTTAGGTTAGGTTAGGTTAGGTTAAGTTAGGTTAGGTTAGGTTAGGTTAGGTTAGGTTAGGTTAAGTTAGGTTAGGTTAGGCTAGGTTAGGTTAGGTTAGGTTAGGTTAGGTTAAGTTAGGTTAGGCTAGGTTAGGTTAGGTTAGGTTAGGTTAAGTTAGGTTTAGCTAGGTTAGGTTAGGTTAGATAACATTAGGAGTAGGCTAGGTTAGGTTTGGTTAGGCTAGGTTAGGCTAGGTTAGGTTAGACTAGATTGGATTACATTACGAGTAGGCTAGGTTAGGTTTGGTTAGGTTAGGTTAGGTTAGGTTTGGTTTGGTTAGGTGTCAACAACGCTTATAGGAGCAGGGTTAAATGCATACTACTCCCGTCCCATCACATACCTTACAACTCTCTCTCTCTCTCTCTCTCTCTCTCTCTCTCTCTGACACCACCACACAACATGTCATATCGATCCGGGTATACCAAGCGCTGTGATTTACAGGGGGAGTGGAGGATGGATAACAGAGAGGAAGGACTTGGATGAATTACGCCGTATGAGAGAGAGAGAGAGAGAGAGAGAGAGGAGAGAGAGAGAGAGGCGGAGAGGGTTGCCCATTTCTATGACAATGGTTCATAACAGGTCGAATACAACCCCTATGATCGTCATGGGTAATTGTGGCATGGGAGGGACGGGTTCGAATCTTGGGCGCGGAAATCGACGCACAGCCCACCCCCAGCTGTTCGTCCTCCCCTCGGGGATGGTCAATGAATGGGCTGAGGCTTGTGTGTGTGTGTGTGTGTGTGTGTGTGTGTGTGTGTGTGTGGTGTCTGATGTTAATTATGCATTGGGTCTTCCACAAAGAGTCTGGTACATCAAATATTCTGCCGGCTGACACGAAAATACGTGTATGCATTACACATCTTTGAGCAACACCCTCAGCCACACCCACAGGTAAGCAGCTGTACCGCTATGTGTGATGCACAACAACTGCCAATGTGAGGGAGTAGAGAGGAAAGGCCTCTCCCACGACCCCTGCTAATGTGAGGTACGTTCCCCTGACCACACCTCGCTGTGTGCACTCAGCCGCCAGGGAGAGAGGGAGTGAGGAGAGTGAGAGAGGGGAGAGAGGGCTCATGGGGTTGTGTAGTGGCCGCCCCCCTGCCCTTCTCACTACCCCAGCTAACTCAAGGATCATCCCTCGTCCCACTAGATCCTTGGAGCGACTCATTAAGTAGTAGGTTTGTTGACTACAGCCAGGCCCCCAGGGTGGTGCTACCTTCCTGACGGAGGAGTGTTCAAGTGGTGGCAGGAACCACCTCACACCTTCCATGTCTTACTCTCTCTCTCTCTCTCTCTCTCTCAGCAAAACGGGACTACCGGCTTAGACCTGCCATCTTACAAACACCACAAACTTATACAAACCTCACTTTTTTTTTCCCTTCATATACGTTCTCTTGCCATCTCCTGTCATCACAATGGGCTTTAAATGTATTCATGGTCGAGTCCAACAAACTTATGGGCCCCCAAGACCCCGGCATCATGAGGTGTTCAAAGTCTCCGGGTTTCTACCCGACTCTTCTGCCAATGGGAAAGGAGGGATAGGGCACTAGTAAGTACTACCCTCTCCCACAACCTTTCCTTCTATCACAGACTAGCCCCTTTTTCTATCCACTATACCAACATTCGTGATCCCTCTGGTAATGTCTCTTCAGTTCATCATCATCGGTTTATTACCTCTCCAAACATCTTTCTTTTCTCTGTTCTCACCAGCCTCTTTCTCATATCCAACTATAATCGCCACTGACAATTCCGGTTCAGAGATGGTGTCTGTGCTTATTCCAACGTCAGCACATATCTTAGGGGATATCAACGTTCACCATAGGGAATGGTTGAACTTCTCCCATACGGATGGTAGGGAGGGGGACTGAAGGCCCTATACTTTCCATTCTCAATGATCTAGAGCAAATCGTCCTCCATCGTACCCATGTTCCTGACCGCTTTGACCACTCGTAATATTTTGGATGTGTTTTTTTTTATCTCTAATCCTTCGCGCTGTAGCTACACAATCTCATCCCCATTTGATCCGCAAACGTTTCCATTTCAACAGCGCACCTCCCGCCTCCAACAGCCCTTTCTAAACATAAATGTTAACTCCTTAACAGAGTTGACTGACGTTAACTTACAAATATTCTTTTCTGACTTCCCTTAAGTCGATTACCGTCTCTTATGTGCTGATGCTTCTGTCTCAGCCAAACGCACTGCGGAGGTTATTGCTACAGGAGTAGAAACATCTATATCTTCTTCCTCCAAGACTACCTTGGTGCAACCTTTCATGTTCTGAGGCCATTCAGGCAAGGGGACCAGGCATATCGGGGGCCTTGGAAAAACTCTCTCCCCTCCGACTCCCATTCAGCATTTATCACCGCACGTAATCATTCTGTCGTGAGGTAGAATGTTCCTTTGTTCAAAGCAAGTGCGATAACCTCTCCTCGTCATCCACTGACAGGTCTGTCTGGACTTTAGCTAAGGGCATCTCTAACAGCTGTCGCTCTACCATTCCTCCACTTTTTCGTTCTGACGGCACTATAGCTGTCTCTCCCGTGACAAAGCAACTCTCTTTGTTTCCCATTTCTCCTCTAACGCCACCTTGGATGACTGCCATTCCCTCATCCCCTAAAGTTCCTCTTACTAATCCTATCCCTCTTCCCATATTCTCTTTACAGACTGTCGGAAAAGTGCTTCTTTCTCTGGACACAAGCAAGGCTTATGGTCCTGATGGCATCCATCCCCGTGTGTTGGAGTACTGCTCTCACATCTGGGGTGGTTCTAGCTCTGTATCCTTTCTTGACAGAGTTGAGTGGAAGGCGGCCCGCCTTATCAACTGTCCCAGGCTAACTTCCAAACTTGATCCCCCTTGCCCTACGCCTCAGTGGTGGTTCATATTCCCTCTTCTGTAGGTATTACTTTGGCTTTTGCTCCCGAGAGCTGGCTGCTTGTGTGCCCCCCCACCACTAGCTACACTACGCAATACTCGGCAAGCTGCTGCGTCATATGACTACTGTGCGGCCGTTGGCGACTCAAGGGTGGGCCGTTTTGATACCTGTTTCTTTCCTTACGCCTCAAAGCTTTGGAACTCTTTACCATCTCTTGTTTTTCCCAATATCTAAGACCTGGCACTTTTTAAAAGACTTTTTTTTCATAAATATTTTTCCTTTTCTCTTCTTTTTTTTCCTTTTCCTTAACCTATTTTAACTTTGACTTGGCCTTGATGTGGACTTTAGTCCGGGACTGAAACCTTCAACGTAATAATAAGTCCAGTCAACACATCAGTCCTTACAAGTCACAAACACACACACATAAACATACACAGCAACAAGCACATACAAACATGTATATGCTACAGTTTGTGTGTGCAAACACACATTAGGAGGAAAGACATGGTACATATATATATATATACCAGGATAAGATAATGGGGCAACACGAGTGTAAAACTCTCTCCCCTGTTAATACACAAATAGTAATCACAAACAAGAGAGAGAGAGAGAGAGAGAGAGAGAGAGAGAGAGACGCCATAAGTAGACTTCCCCAACCCCATCCTTCCTACACCATGCGAATAGGTAATTACATGCAGATCTAAACGCTCAAATGTATAACTTTCTGTAATTGCCATGATGAGCTGTGTAATTGCTCCGTGGAAATTAACAGACGGTGCTATTATCATACGTAATTACCATATATGATTACTTAATTGTCCGTATCACAGAACTATATGACCGGAGTTCGCCAGGGAGATAGACAGAGATAGATTGATGGATAGATAGGTATGACAGAGACAGATAGATAGATAGACAGATAGAGATTGATATAGATAGACTGATAGAAAGATAGACAGATAGATAGGTGAATAGATAGATAGAAATGGAGACAGACAGCCAGAAAGATATATATATATATATATATATATATATATATATATATATATATATATATATATATATATATATATAGAAGAGAGAGAGAGAGAGAGATGAGAGAGAGAGAGAGAGAGAAAGAGAGAGAGAGAAAGAGTGTGTAATCACCCACTTACTAAAGAGAAGAGCTTGCTATTAGGCAAGGCTAGTGCGTAGCGCTCACCGCTGTACAATTCGATCTCGAGATGGAAGAAGGGGTGGTGTTGTCTCTCTCTCTCTCTCTCTCTCTCTCTCTCTCTCTCTCTCTATCTATCTATCTATCTAGGTACCCATTTATCGACCAGCGTTCAGTTGACTAATGAACTGCCGGTATTAGCTGTGGGGCAGGCTACCACAGCCAGGATCCGAACCTTTGTGGGCCCGACCCCAGGCGGACCCGTGACGACTCATAGTCAGTAACGCTACACCAGGAAGGCCCGTGTAAGAGCAGTGATGGTCGTAAGTCTACAGTTAATACACCTGTACTCAAACTCTCCTCACTCTGAGAGTCTTATTGTCTTAACCCAGAGTGGGTCCATGATGGAGGCTGGTCCCTCATACGTGGGAGGATGAAGAGAAGAGTCTCGGAGTAAGTGGGATGGCATGGAGGTACGTGGGAGTACGTGGGAGTACGTGGGAAGGACAGATAACACAAGACCTGATGGTCTATGACCAGGTTATCTGCTTCAGGACAGTACATGGGAAGGACAGATAACACAAGACCTGATGGTCTATGACCAGGTTATCTGCTGGAGGACAGTACATGGGAAGGACAGATAACACAAGACCTGATGGTCTATGACCAGGTTATCTGCTGGAGGACAGTACATGGGAAGGACAGATAACACAAGACCTGATGGTCTATGACGAGGTTATCTGCTGGAGGACAGTACATGGGAAGGACAGATAACACAAGACCTGATGGTCTATGACCAGGTTATCTGCTGGAGGACAGTACATGGGAAGGACAGATAATACAAGACCTGATGGTCTATGACCAGGTTATCTGCTGGAGACAGTACATGGAAGGCAGATAACACAAGACCTGATGGTCTATGACAGGTTGTCTGCTGGAGAACAGTACATGGGAAGGACAGATAACACAAGACCTGATGGTCTATGACCAGGTTATCTGCTGGAGGACAGTACATGGGAAGGACAGATAACACAAGACCCTGATGGTCTATGACCAGGTTATCTACCGGAGGACAGCAACAGTATCTTAGAATCCAGTTCTGTGTACACTGAGACTCGATTCTAATGCAGAGAGCTTCAGCAAGAGTTAAGAGAGGCTGAGTTGGGATGGTAAGAAAATAAGCTAACCCAAAATGCCAGGGTTATAACTCGAAGCAAGAAATATCACAGTATCGGACACACACACACACACACACACACACCACACACACACACACACACGAAGTCTCTACCACCAGGAAGCGTACTGAGCCAAGATCCTGCCCTTAACTTTGTCATAAGATTCCTCTAAAGAGTTCTAGTTACGAACAAAACCATTCACCGAGGAGAGGGGCTCAGTATGTGAAGAGGAAGAAGATGAAATAGGTAATGAAAAAAGAAAGGATGAGGAAACGAATGACTCCAGCGGAGGTTGGAAAAATATGGGGGAAGGAGAGATTTGTGTGTATGTGTGTCTGTGTGTGTGTGTGTGTGTGTGTAGGAGAGGTCATGAAAATCTAACCAGGAACTCGGGTTTATCTGCCGTTAGAAAACGCAGGCTTGGCACTGGAGGCAACTGATATAGTTATGAACTTTTCTGCAGAGGCGAACCTATCGAATCCACGCAGCAATATCTCGTTTATTCCCTCGTGCAATGTGACGCGCTGAATATCTCGTGGAGAGTCGATAGCGCGAGGGTGAATTACAGATACGACTCTGAGGCACGACTAGACGACCCTTCAGGACGACGGGTACGACTCTCTTTGAGGACGACGGTACGCCTCCTTTTGGTATGGTGTACCACTGCGGTTCAGCGAGATTAACCGAAATGGTCGGACCGTCCAGGTTTTTTTGCAAGTAGAACGAAGGAAAACCCTTGTCGCCAGAGAGGGGTTAGTGGGTGGGAGTACAGGGAAAGGACAGATAACACAAGACCTGACGGTCAACTACGAAGCTATCCGCTGCTGTGGGAGGACAGAAGCAATAATCTAAATCCCTCATCTTTCTACACAGACGGGGACAAGATAGTCAAGTAGGTGGCTCCTCCCCACCCACCACTACAGGTAGAGACGATAAGAAAGGAGAGGGACTCCTCCTCCCTCCTCACCCACTACAGACAGGATGGTAAAGCAGAGATCATCTCCCAAACCCACCCACTAACCCACCCAACCCACTCACCCACCACGGACGGAGACAGGGTCATAAAGCAGAGGGGGTTCCTCTCCTCTCCCTCCCCACACACCCACGACTCCCTCTGGCGCATCAGCCAGCAGGAGAATGGCTCTGAAGCAGAGGAGTTCTAATCCAGAGGATATTCCCGCTCTGAGAAGTTCGAGGTCCTTGAAAAAAGAGAAGACTAGAGTCGGGTAGAGCCTAGCCACCGTGAGGTGTCCGAGGTGGGTGTTGTGGGGGGGGATGAGTGGGTGAGTGTTCGAAACCCCTCGCCAGCTCAATGGCTCTCACACCTCGAGCCAAAGAAGGATTTGCAAGTCGTTCCAAAACTTGGGGTTGACACTTTACAAACAGTTATGAACGAGTTGGCCAAGTCGATTATTGTCGTCTGTGCGGCCACTTGGCGAGGTGAGTGTCGCTTGTGGGCGCGGGAGGAGGCGCGGCGCTTGGCTTGACGTAGAGAGAGAGAGAGAGGAGAGAGAGAGAGAGGAGAGAGAGAGAGAGAGAGAGAGAGAGAGAGAGAGAGAGGAGAGAGAAGAGAGAGGCTCGAATCATCATCAGAGTACTGGAAGCTGGAATCACAGGAAGGAGGAAGAAACTCGAGGCACATCTGGAGGGGTTGTGATAAGGAGGGGAGCTGTACAGTGGCTTGGTGGTGGTAGTGGTGGGTGTTTACACAGTGGCTAGAAGTTAGTTTCCTTCTGTTTCTATTTACAGTGGTTAATCATCATGGAGTGTACAGCGTTGTTAGAGGAGGACTTCAAGAGTCCTTTGTCCTTTGTCGTTGGGGCGACTATAGAGAATGGTTAGTAGTAGATGGTTTGATTGATAATGGGTCTAGAATAATGGTAAATGGCAGTGGGGCTTACGCAGTGGCTAGTGGTGTGGTCTGTAGAGTGACGATGTGTGTGTGTGTGTGTGTGTGTGTGTGTGTGTGTGTGTTAGTGTCGGTTTGAGATTGGCTTATTTCATCCCTGGGGCGAGTTAGAATGACGGCAGACAGTCAAAAGTGGAATGGAGTGTAATGTCGTGTGCTGTTTGACGATTACCTGTCTGGCTTGAGCATCTGAAGGCGCGAATGAGGTGCCCTGACCACACTCATACTAAGACACCCAACCCGTATTGTGGTGGTCTGTAGGCAAACACCTCTGGATCTACGAATATCACATTTGAAGGCTGTCAAAGAACATGCGATACTCATTTTTCTACAGTTGGATATGGAGTCAGGGTATGGTAGAAGGTACTAGATATAACAAGAGACAGAATCGCTTACTTGTACGATGCCTCGGAGCCAGCACTTAGAGCTAGCTATTTTAAGGTTTTGACCACACATTCTTATTCAGAAGACGTAAAAGCATCCATGTTGAAAGTTTAAGGAAAATCTATTTTTTCAAAAAATAAAAAAAATCCAAGGCTATATAGCCTTAGATAATATTTTGTTCAGATTTTCAACTTCTTCAGATTTTAATGAAAATCTGGGAATATGTGGTATTCTATATGGTGATTAAGGATATCGACTCAAAAGACTGTATTTCGTTATATTAAGCGCTTAATTACATACTTAATCTTAATTATAATTATGTCAATATGCTAATTACTCGACTAATTACACGAATTTTAAGGTTTTGACCTACAGATTCTTATTCAGAAGACGTAAAAGCATCCATGTTGAAAGTTTAAGGAAAATCTATTTTTTCAAAAAAATAAAAAAAAATCCACGGCTATTTAGCCTTAGATAATATTTTGTTCAGATTTTCAACTTCTTCAGATTTTAATGAAAATCTGGGAATATGTGGTATTCTATATGGTGATTAAGGATATGGACTCAAATGACTGCATTTTGTTATATTAATTGCTTAATTACATTATTAATATTAGTTATAATTATATGAATATGGTAATTACTCGACCAATTACAAGACTTTTAAGGTTTAGACCACAGATTCTTATTCAGCAGACGTAAAAGCATCTATGGTGAAATTTAAGGAAAATCTATTTTTTCAAAAAAATCATGAAAAATCCAAGGCTATAGCCTGGGATAATATTTTGCTTAGATTTTCAACTTCTTCAGACTTCAATGAAAATCTGGGAATATGTGGTATTCTATATGGTGATTAAGGATATCGACTCAAAGGACTGCATTTCGTAAAATTAAGCGCTTAATTACATACTTAATATTAATGATAAATTTATATTAATATACTAATTACTCGACTAATTACATGAATTTTAAGGTTTTGTCCACAGATTCTTATTCAGCAGACTTAAAAGCATCCATGTTGACATTTTAAGGAAAATCTATTTTTTCAAAAAAATCAAGAAAAATCCAAGGCTATAGCCTTGGTTAATATTTTCCTCAGATTTTCAACTTCTTCAGGCTTCAATGAAAATCTGTGAATATGTGGTATTCTATATGGTGATTAAGGATATCGACTCAAAAGACTGTATTTCGTTATATTAAGCGCTTAATTACATACTTAATTTTAATTATAATTATGTTAATATGCTAATTACTCGACTAATTACACGAATTTTAAGGTTTTGACTACAGATTCTTATTCAGAAGACGTAAAAGGTAAAAGCATCCATGTTGAAAGTTTAAGGAAAATCTATTTTTTCATAAAAATAAAAAAAAAACCAAAAATAGCCTTAGATAATATTTTGTTCAGATTTTCAACTTCTTCAGATTTTAATGAAAATCTGTGAATATGTGGTATTCTATATGGTGATTAAGGATATCGACTCAAAAGACTGTATTTCGTTATATTAAGCGCTTAATTACATACTTTATCTTAATTGTAATTGTTAATATGCCAATTACTCGACTAATTACACGAATTTTAAGGTTTTGACTACAGATTCTTATTCAGAAGACGTAAAAGCATCCATGTTGAAAGTTTAAGGAAAATCTATTTTTTCAAAAAAATAAAAAAAAAAAAATCCAAGGCTAGATAATATTTTGCTCAGATTTTCAACTTCTTCAGATTATAATGAAAATCTGGGAATATGTGGTATTCTATATGGTGATTAAGGATACCGACTCAAAAGACTGCATTTTGTTATATTAATTGCTTAATTACATTATTAATATTAGTTATAATTATATGAATATGGTAATTACTCGACCAATTACAAGACTTTTAAGGTTTAGACCACAGATTCTTATTCAGCAGACGTAAAAGCATCTATGGTGAAATTTTAAGGAAAATCTATTTTTTCAAAAAAATCAAGAAAAATCCAAGGCTATAGCCTGGGATAATATTTTGCTCAGATTTTCAACTTCTTCAGACTTCAATGAAAATCTGGGAATATGTGGTATTCTATATGGTGATTAAGGATATCGACTCAAAGGACTGCATTTCGTAAAATTAAGCGCTTAATTACATACTTAATATTAATGATAAATTTATATTAATATACTAATTACTCGACTAATTACATGAATTTTAAGGTTTTGTCCACAGATTCTTATTCAGCAGGCTTAAAAGCATCTATGCTGACATTTTAGGGAAAATCTTTTTTTTTCAAAAAAATCAAGAAAATATTTTCCTGAGATTTTCAACTTAGTCAGACTTCAATGAAAATCTGTGAATATGTGGTATTCTATATGGTGATTAAGGATATCGACTCAAAAGACTGTATTTCGTTATATTAAGCGCTTAATTACATACTTAATCTTAATTATAATTATGTTAATATGCTAATTACTCGACTAATTACACGAATTTTAAGGTTTTGACCACAGATTCTTATTCAGAAGACTTAAAAGCATCCATGTTGAAAGTTTAAGGAAAATCTATTTTTTCAAAAAAATGAAAAAAAAAGCCAAGGCTACATAATAGCCTTAGATAATATTTTGTTCAGATTTTCAACTTCTTCAGATTTAATGAAAATCTGTGAATATGTGGTATTCTATATGGTGATTAAGGATATCGACTCAAAAGACTGTATTTCGCTATATTAAGCGCTTAATTACATACTTAATCTTAATTATAATTATGTTAATATGCTAATTACTCGACTAATTACTCGAATTTTAAGGTTTTGACCACAGATTCTTATCAGAAGACTTAAAAGCATCCATGTTGAAAGTTTAAGGAAAATCTATTTTTTCAAAAAAATAAAAAAAAATCCAAGGCTATATAATAGCCTTAGATAATATTTTGTTCAGATTTTCAACTTCTTCAGACTTTAATGAAAATTTGGGAATATGTGGTATTCTATATGGTGATTAAGGATACCGACTCAAAAGACTGCATTTTGTTATATTAATTGTTTAATTACATTATTAATATTAGTTATAATCATATGAATATGGTAATTACTCGACTAATTACAAGACTTTTAAGGTTTAGACCAGAGATTCTTATTTAGCAGACGTTAAAGCATCTATGGTGAAATTTTAAGGAAAATCTATTTTTTCAAAAAAATCAAGAAAAATCCCAGGCTATAGCCTTGGATAATATTTTTCTTAGATTTTCAACTTCTTCAGACTTCAATGAAAATCTGTGAATATGAGGTATTCTATATGGTGATTAAGGATATGACTCAAAAGACTGCATGTTGTTATATTATGTGCTTAATTACATACTTAATATTATTAATTATATGAAAATGCTAATTACTCGACTAATTACAAGACTTTTAAGGTTTTGACCACAGATTCTTATTCAGCAGACTTAAAAGCATCTATGCTGAAATTTTAAGGAAAATCTATTTTTTCAAAAAAATCAAGAAAAATCCAAGGCCTTGGATAATATTTTGCCCCTGAAACTTAAGATAGGAAACGTGTGTAGAATATAGCGAAGAACGGTGAAGAATATAGCGAACAATGGGTGGAATGCTGTGGTCTGAAGCATATAACTGGAATAACTAAAGAAAGGGTTTACGTTTCGTTTTGCGACGATGAGCGAGATCCAGTTTCTCCCAAATACGTACAGATATAACGTCACTAAGGGGAAGCATTATATCTGTCAGCACAGCGGCCCGACACGGGTAGAAACACGCCACCATCATCATTTCGGACGAACACACACACACACACACACAACACACACATACGATGGCAAAACTCGTTGAGACTAATTGCGTATTCCTCGTATGCTCGTAGACCTGAGTCTTCACGGTTGATAAGGTCATGTAAAAAGGGGAAAGACGAAATGTAGAAAAGGGAAATAAAGGGTTAAAATTATCTCGTATTTTGAGCTCGGTACCACTAAGGCATAAGAGAGAAATAAAAAAATCATTTTCTTCTTTTTTAAGACAGTGTCGAAATGGATGATTAAGGGTTGGTGCTGGCTTAAGAGACACACTCCCTTACGAGAGGAAAAAAGGAAATGGAAGCACCATAACGGTCCATCTCCGTGTGATTCGTCTTGACACAAAAACTAAGGGAAGCCGCAGTTAGTTTCCAGGGTGCAGTGGGAGTTAACACTCACTCATTGCCTGCTGGAGTCTGTCTGAGAATGAGCTAATTCTATAAACCAATCGGGATGATTCATTGTCTACGACCAACACATCTCGGGAGATGGCTTCATATGTGTTGCTGCTTCGGTGCGAAGCTCCGAGTTCCGAACCATAAGCTCCGAGTTACGAACCATAAGCTCCGAGTTCCGAACTATAAGCTCCGAGTTCCGAACTATAAGCTCCGAGTTCCGAACCATAGCTCCGAGTTCCGAACCATAAGCTCCGAGTTCCGAACCATAAGCTCCGAGTTCCGAACCATCCGTAGTGTATCCCAAGTTCGGCAATGTATGTGGTAATGAGCGTCAATCCCTCTATCTCGAATCCCAAGTTCGGAACTATACGAAGTTCGGAACTGTACATGACAATAAGTGTGGTTGCCAACTTCTGCATTATAAAGTCCGAAGCTGGAAGCTCCGGACGTGTTATTCGAATCCCGGCGAGGTGTCTGTGAGCCTTCCGGGAAGATAAGTCACGAGAGACAGGTGATGGGTCAGGTGATGGGTTAGTTCGCAAGTCGTCAGTGTCGGTGTCAGTGGAGCTGTCGTAGTGTCACGTCCCCCTCCCCCCCTGTCGCCAAAGCTGACTCTTTCATGGTATGGGAGGTGGAGGTGTGGCGCTTCCATTTCTGGCTTCTCCCATCACCATCTAACACGGTGACAACAAGTTAACTGGGTGAAGGGAGGGGGGGATGGGTCGTCAGACTCGTATAGGTGGTAAACTGTTAGCTTCTCTGGTAAAGGAATGGGGTCCAATTCCTTGGCATCTCTGGTAAAGGAATGGTCCAATTCTTACCATCTCTGGTAAAGGAATGGTCCAATTCCTTAGCATCTCTGGTAAAGGAATGGTCCAATTCTTACCATCTCTGGTAAAGGAATGGTCCAATTCTTAGCATCTCTGGTAAAGGAATGGTCCAATTCTTACCATCTCTGGTAAAGGAATGGTCCAATTCTTCCATCTCTGGTAAAGGAATGGTCCAATTCTTACCATCTCTGGTAAAGGAATGGTCCAATTCCTCAGGCATACACCAATCTGAAAGTACACTCCCCAGGTACGTACGGCTCACGCTTTCTCTTCTGTGCATTGGATACCACATGTCTTTCCAATATGGCAGAGACGACTGGTTATTCATAGGGATGCTGTGGTGAATGGAGGCTCGTAAAGATATAAGGGCCCTGTTAGTGAAGGAGTAAATGCTGAGTCAATATCATACTACAGACGCGTTGGTCGTTGTGTTCATGTTAAGAGAATGGATGATCGTACGAGTGAACGGATGGTCGAGGACGCGAGTGGTTGGTTGGTCACGGAGGTGACTGGATACACCTGGTGTAGATGGTCCTACTGATTACAGCGTAGAATGGATGGCAGTGTAGAGGAATGGTTGGTCAGTGTCATGACTGGGCAATCATATAGTGGTACAAGGATGGTTGGGGTGGGGACTAGTCTCTTGTGAGGGGATGGAGAATGTTGATGTTGTGGACGAGTGGTTGTGGTGGAGGTGGCAAGTAATTGTGGTGGTGGAAGATGGTTTGTCATAAATGTTACCGGACTCCACCTGCTTCAAAGTGAGTGAAAAATAAGCCCTCACTGGCGAGGCTGCATCGTTGCCAGTGGGTGAAAGTGAGAATAGTGTCTTCAAAGAATTTTTCTCTTTAGAGGAGTCCACTTGTCCCTGCTACTGAATGTAGCGCATCCTTGGAGCATCAGGAACCCCTGGTTGACATAGCCTGGGGTACTATCCCAGGGACCCATCCTTACGAGCGAGTCCCGGTCATACCCACGACTTTTTTAAAGGCTCCTCAAACCCAAGGCTGCGCTACTTTCAGTAGCAGGGGAGACACAGACCCCTTTGATATGAGACGTTCTTTGAGGACACTGTACTCTCAGTGATAAAAGTCTCGCCAAAGATGTCCTTTCACACACGCTGTAACCTCGAATAAGTGGAATCCAGTACCATATACATATACATATACATTCACATGTGTCGAAGCATCCGTGCTAGTGTGTGTGTGTGGTGTGTGTGTGTGTGTGTGTGTGTGTGTGTGTGTGTGTGTGTGTGTGTGTGTGTGTGTGTGAATATACCCACAGAGGCACCTCCTCCCTCCTACTGAGAGAGAGAGAAACCACTCCTCCTCCTCCTCCTCCTTCTGGGGTCCCACTCACTCCATGCTGACACTCAAGGGGGTTCCTGGGTGGGTGAGGAGGAGCGGGGGTTAGAGACCCTCCCAAGCGCCCTCACTACACGGCCACTTCTCCTTTAATCTCATAATTAAGACAAAAATTCTATGCCTGTGACTCTCTGGCCTCCGCGCCTGCAATGGACCACGAGTGTATTGTGCGCTATTCTCGTCTTCTTCAGGAGTATACTGGCAGCAACACACACACACACACACACACACACACATATACATATATATATATATATATATATATATATATATATATATTATATATATATATATATATATATATATAATATATATATCGTACTGGGCTCCGCACGTGAAAAGTCACCTTTGTCGAAGCTGTATAAATTTTGGTATTCCATCGCCGTTTGCAGTGTTACCGAGGTAGCGCCAAGAACAGTAGTCGAAGATAGGCCGCATCCACTCAAATTCATTCTCTAGCTATCATGTGTAATGCATAGCTCACTATCCACATCTAGGCCCCACAGACCTTTCCACGGTTTACCCAGGACGCTTTATATGCCCTGGTTCAGTCGATCCCTATATACCAAATCGTTCTAATTTACTTCATCCCGTGCACGCCTTTCACCCTCCTGCATGTTCAGGCGCCGATCGCTCAAAATCTTTTCACCTCATTCTTCCGTCTCCAATATAGTCTCCCCGTTCTCCTCGTTTTCTCCACTTCTGATACTAAATAATGCCCTCAAACATTTCATTTCTAACATACCCATCCTCCTCCACACAGCCATATCTACAACCTATGCCTCGCATTTACAAGATATGGTCAGGACTACTCGAAACATACCCAGATAATGTTCTCTTGCCCCACATTATTCAGCGCTCCCAGAACCTTCGCCCCCTTATCCACCCTATGATTTACTCCCATTACTATGGCTCCACAGGACATTACCTTAGCCTGAGCACGAAGGCAACAGCAGCAGCAGCAGCAGTAGGGGCAACAGGCCGAAACACACGTTGCTTAACAGAAATCTGAAGTAGCATTTGGACTCAGTTTACATGTGGACTTTACAGGTGTACAACTGTATATTTTTGAAAAACGATAACGAAAAAAGAAATGCGATATTTTGGAGCACAGATTTAACTTGGAGTTTTATCTAAAACATTTTTAGTTCCTCACTTTTCCGGATTGCTCCCTCTTCCACCACCACCCCCGGGTCGAGCGTGGGCAAAGGTGACACTGCCAGCGTAGTCAGATTATTCTGAATTTTGTATGCAAATGAATATGCAAATTTGATGATGATGCCCTCCCCCTTTATCCTCGCCTCACTTACGGGGAGTGTGTGATAGTAGGGGCCAGGACACACACAGCACACACACACACACACACACACACACACCAACACACACACCACACGCACGCACCACACACACACACACACACACCACACCACACACACAACACACACACACAAAAACACACACACACACACACACACACAAAACACTCTCTCTCTCTCTCTCTCTCTCTCTCTCTCTCTCTCTCTCTCTCTCTCTCTGTTACCCCCAGACTCTCACTCACCCCTAGCCTGGTAGCCCTTAATTACCCCAATCTTTCCACTTCTCACCGACCAAACTATAGAGAGGTCTTTACAATGGTCGTTTTATGGGAAGTCTACCTACAAAATCCCCAGTGGCTTTCAAAGTGGACCACTTGTCCACTGTGAAAGCCACTGGAGACTAAATTCATGAGGTGACGCCTTCTGGAGTTCTAATCTCTCAATGAATGATTGGGAGGGGAAGGGAGGGGAAGGGGTAGGTCGTCTCTCCTTCTCCTCCCCTCACCAGAAACATGTGCTGGGAATGGGTCTCACCGAAAGGGGAAAGGGAAGGGGAGTACCTCAGGCCCCATGATGGAGTAAGAGACATGTTGCTCCGAAGGAAGATCTAGATCTTATACCAAGAGACAGGGAGATGGTGAGAAGGTGGAGAGGTGTTCAACACAAGAACACAAAACCCACCACAGGTTTGGTCCCCTTATTATGTACGTACAGTCTAGCTACCACCACACAAGGGTCGCTCGTGGCATAGTGAGGGAACGAGTGACGACATATTAGGGAGACGACATATTAGCCAGCGGGGGACTAGGAGCCCCTGCCGGTGGTGAGGCTAAATAATTAAAAACAAATACACATTATAGATCTCAGTGGGACGATGGTGAAACAAGCAGTTAGGGTTATTCTTACATGATATGATTCGAAGAAAATGGGACTTAAGAGCCTTTTCAGATGGTGGATTTGGGTGTTCAGTGGTCGAAGAGTCCGTCTGTCTGTCTGTCTGTCTGTCTGTCACCAATGAATTCATGCCCAGTGTCACACAGTGGATGAGGGACGTTTTAAGCCTTTTGGATTCAATATGTGATATGGTAGGAACCCCATCCCACCTCCTCCTGCTGGGGAAGGTCCTGCCTTCAGCTGTTGGGCTGGACGAAGGCAGGGAGAGGAAAATTACCTTTATAATCTCGTCATGGTATCAAAAGATAAGCGGGGCTTCCCACGGATGATCTCGCGACTTTGAGGGAAAAAGGATCTTTGGAAGGGGACGAAAAGACATCGGCCGTCGGAGAATCATGGACAAGATTGACCCCAGGTTCTGTCGTCTGCGAGACGAAGTTCAGCCCGAAAGGTCAAAGAGCCATTACCCTTTAGGTCTATTGATAAACCCACCATGCACACACTGGGCCGGTAAACAAGGGCTGTCTGGCTCTAGCCGAGCGGAGGAGGAGGAGGGAGGAAACCAACCAATCCCTCCCTCTCTCCCTCACCTCCACAAGGGGACGTCACGGGAGGCTGTGTGCCCAACCAACCGAGACGCGAGCACAGACCCCCTGGCATTCGGGAGGGAGGTGGGACGAGGACGTTCGCTCTCTCTCTCTCTCTCTCTCTCTCTCTCTCTCCCAACCCACCTGGAACCGACTGAGAGAGACAGAGGGAGAGGAAGATCCCCAGTTATCGAACCCTTTATCCCAGACTTTAATCATGAGCACAGGTTATCGGATCTGCCGTAACGCTACACCTGGTGAACGCGACCGATACACACACAAAAAAAGGAAGAAAATTAGAAGAGTACTAATGAGGGCCCCACCTGGTAAAAACCAGGTCGACCACCACTTTGGTTAGACAGCTGCTGAAGGAGGAGCCGAACCGATGATGTAGTACTTGAGTGAGACGCGTGACGCCTCGCACGCCCCGGGTAAACACAGTTGAGGGAAAGGCACAATAAGGTCTTTGTCCTTTTGGGAGACACGGGAGACGGAAGCCTCCAGATGAGGGGGTGTGTGATGGCGGCCTCCGAGGCTTCTTAGAGTCCTCCAGAAGAACACACCATCTCTACGTGTGAAGGAGACCCGGCTCTGTGGGGTTGCCACGTCCCTAACACGGAGGAAGCTGGAAGCATCGGATCTTTTCCAGGCCCCTGAGCTGACCCATAGGGACCCATCAAGTTTTTATGACACGTTCTCCGGCAGCATGAGGAAGTGTGTGTGTATGTGTGTGTGTGTGTGTGTGTGTGTAGCGTGCGAAGGGTCCTTGGTATCGAACCCCACGTCATCCCAAGACGGGCTGGACACGAACGCTTCTCAAGAAACGGAATCCCATAGTAGGGCATTCGACACAAGTCACAGTATCTGAGTGCCATGTCACCCCTCACAAGGGCAGGTCGTGCCAGCACGAGCACGCCCTTCTGGTGGTAGTTTCAGCGCCTTGTGCTCCACAGGAGAGTACGTCGTGCCCCGAGGTACAATGTACAGCTGGTGGATGCGAAGGCACTGAATTTTCACTCCGGGAGCTGTTCGTTCTGTTCCCAGATGTTAAACGTAATAAAAGTTTATTGCGGTACCTCTCTGGAAGCCACTTTGGAACTCCCAAGGACCACGGGCTAAAGAGTACAGCCGGGAAGGGTGATTGCATGTCATTCATTCTCTTGAGAATCGACCGAAGTGAAAGAGATTCGAGATGCATCTGACTGTCGGATGTTTATTGCAGACAGTCTGCCGTCGCAAAGGCTGAAGGAGGAGGAGGAGGAGGAGAAGGGTGTTCCCCCACCTCATCCCTCCCCTCCTCCTTTGCAGGGTTGGGGATGGGGGACGGACGGACGACCCCTCCTCACCCAACCCAACCCGACCCGACCCTCCCCTACCAGGCCGGAGAATGTGGCCCACAAGGGGTACACGAGGCCTCGGACGAGAGCGACGTGAGGTCAGTACGGAGGGCGTGGGGCGCAGGTGCATGAAATGAATACTAGAAGATCAGCGTTGCAGGTACTTTCATGAAGGGGGAAATCTAGAGTGGTATGTCAGCCTAGATTGAGAGGAACTAAGAACTACGCTAAGAGGAACTGGCTAAGAAGAACTAAGACCTAGGCTAAGAGGAACTAAGACCTTTGAGCAGACTGGAGGAGAAGGTCGTACACTTCAGGGACCTAAGCTAGGAAGGAGGTGACATTTCTGATGACAAATGAGAGACATGAAGACACGGTTGACCGCAAGTCTCACAACGCAAGATTACAACTTTCTGCAAATGTGAGAGGCGAGTATCGTTCACGATGGGTGCAGATGGACATGTAGTGATGGAGAAGAGGAGGAAATGGTTGAAGATGGACATGTAGTGATGGAGAAGAGGAGGAAATGGTTGCAGATGGACATGCAGTGATGGAGATGAGGAGGAAATGGTTGAAGATGGACATGTAGTGATGGAGATGAGGAGGATGGTTGCAGATGGACATGCAGTGAGGAGATGAGGATGGAGTGTCTATGTGGGTTGGTTGAAGATGGACATGCAGTGATGGAGATGAGGAGGAAATGGGTGCAGATGGACATGCAGTGATGGAGATGAGGAGGTTGTGGTTGAAGATGGACATGCAGTGATGGAGAAGAGGAGGAACTGAGTGTAGAAGCGACACGTAGCGATGGAGAAGACGAGGATATGGATGTAGAAGCGACACGCAGTGATGGAGCTGAGGAGGTTCAGAATGCACTTTGGAAAGAACTTGGAAAACAAAACTGGCATCAGTAAAAGGGGTTGATGTGATGGGTAAGTAGAATGACAAGGTACTTGACAGAATAGTAGAAGGAGCGACAGGGGCAGGAACAGGGGTCCCGGGTGTAGATGACAGCGACGTGAGGACAGGTAGACTGTGTGGATTAGCGGAGGTGAGTGATTGCACTGTAAACAGACGTTTACAGAGGCACACACCCGGTACAGACACAGGAGTAGACAATAGTGTGTCGTATTTGTCCCTGATTATGTAGCGCGCGTGTGAGATGTGGTCTACGAGAGGGTCAGTGGGAGAGGCAGTGTCAGGGTATGTGGTAGTAACATGTAGATTTCATGTAGATGGCGTAGGGCCACAAGGGTGATGGAAAAAGAAACTGGAGGGATAAAAGTGGTGATTGACGTGGTATAAAGGTCAAAGGACTTGAGAATGCACATCATGAGGTCGATTCAGTGTTGAGGTGGTTTAAAACTGCGTTACTGGTGTTGCCAGGGCGGTGGAGAGCACTGCTTCCATTCAGCTGTGGAAAGGGAGGTACAGCATGGTGGAATGAAGAAAACATCACAGAAAGGTGGCAAAGAGGAAGCAGAGACTTTGGAAGGAAGAAAAACTCAACCTGCCGGAAAATGAACAGAGAGCGAACACTGGAGAGATAAGTGTAAAGTGCAAGACGAAAGTACTTGCAGAGAGAATTCTAATAATATACTTACCAGAGTGGAAAAGGCATGTGTGAAGAACTGATTGTGAATGAAGGTGAAATAAATACACGTGTCTATCCGTAAGCTAGGACTCAGGAAACAACACGGAGGGAATATTAGAGACGAAAAGTTCCTTATAGAATTTGGAGAAGTTTGGAGTATCGACAGAGCGAGGGGGTGAGTGGGATGGTAACGAGGGGTGAGTGGGATGGTAACGAGGGGTGAGTGGGATGGTAACGAGTAGAGAGGTGGGGGAGTGGCGGGGTCTGGAAACTGTGTACAGAAGTGATAGAGAACCTGACTGTGTGCCGCTGGAAATGGACATAAGACTTAAATGATGGATTCTGATCTATATATTGATAATGATGCTGTGTGTGTGTGTGTGTGTGTGTGTGTGTGTGGTTATCATATATGATTATCATTTGTGTCTTACGGGGAGAAAGTTTCACTCTCTATATATGTACCAGTCTTATATATATATATATATATATATATATATATATATATATATATATATATATATATATATATACACATACACATACACATTCCAGCGTCAGCCAGGTATGAGTTTATTGACCAGGCCCCAGGGGAAGGATGAACACTTGGGCTGGATGTGGGCCGCCTGTTGCGCCCACAAATCGAACCCACGCACGCCCTACCGTGTGTGTGTGTGTGTGTGTGTGTGTGTAATTACCTACTTGTGCTTCCCTGGGAGTCCTAATCTCTTAAAAAATTCTTTACTGTCACACAACTTCTTAAATTTATGTATGCTGTCTGCATTAACCATGCCCTCAATCATTCTCTTCCATTCACCCACCACTCTTGTGCTGGGAAAGTATTTCTTCACAACTTCCTTAACAAGTTCCTTGCTTTGTTTCATGTTATGACCTCCTGCAATAGCTCTTTGTCCTTCTTTTGTTGCTTGGACCAAACTTCAGAAATAAACCTCTAGTTCTGGACACAAGTAGACCGAGAACAGCTCGTTCAATACTTCCTCATCTATGAACAGTCCTTTTCCTTACTGGCTGACGGTTGGTTGAGACCACTGTCCACAGTGCTACTGCCGGAGGGTATTTCCAGATACAGGAGTATCATATCGAGGGCTTCCTTCACTCTGATCCAACTTTATCACTCGGGATGAACCTCATCAACCAAATGTCCCACACCAACATCTGGGAGTCTGTCAAAGTCCCCTTGCAAATCAGTGCAATCACTCACGCTTTCCAACTTCCATCATGACCTCCGCATCATCTACAAATAGAAGCAGATAGAGTGTCCACACCATCTGGCAAATCATCTACAGTGATCAAGAAGAATGGTGGTCCCAGAACAGAACCCTGGGGGCACTCTGCCGGTGTCCCCCCAATCCATTTCGAGTTCCTCGAGTCCTTTATTCCCCTTCCACTGCAGGAATCTCCATCCTCATTCCTGCCTGGTAATCCACCTTCGTAACCAGCCTCCCATGCGGGATAACGTCAAATGCTTTCTGGCAGGGCAGATGCAAACAACCTTCCCATTTGTCTAAGACAGAGCTCACTTACTCGTAGAAATCCAAGAAGTTCCTTCCCCTCAGATTGTACTGTTTCTCATTAAGGTAATTTCTCCTGTGTAGGAACTCAACCATTTCCTTCCTGATTACATTTTTCAAGAACCTTTACGTCCTACATTCGTCAGTGAAGCCGGCCAGTAGCTGAGTGCCTTTTTTTTTCCCTGGTCTCTTTCCCATATACGGGTATGACGTCTGTCGCCTCTTCCAATTCCTTAGCACTGTGCCTCTCTCCAAGAACATCTTGAACAGTATATCAACGAAGTCTGGCAGGTGAATCTCCACACATCCTCAGCGTATATGGCCAAGTGTCTTCGAAACCAGGAACCTCAGTGGATCAAGAGCTTTTAGAATTGTGTTCATGTCTTTTCTTGATATTGATATTTTATAAACTCTCCTCCCCATTCCACCTCACTGGTGTTCGGGCTACAGCGTTTTTCCACTGTGGAAAGAATACCTTTGAATTTGTGATTCAGCTCCTCACACAGACTTCCATTGTCCTCTCCACGATTCTCCTGGTATTCCTTTAGCTTAATTAGCTGCTCTTTACCTGGTGATTCGTTCCTTTAAGAAGAGCAGTTTCGTAGTGATTCCAAACAGAGAATGAGAGTGGGATGGTCGTCAAGAAGGAAGAGTTTCAAGGCCGGCATGACCTTTTCCTAGTGTGACAGGCCTCAATGACGACGACTGAATAGTCCTAAAAGTGCCAGAGTTGACATTTCACAAGTGTGATAGGAGGTGGGCGTGTCCACCGAGAAGTAATGGAAATTGTAGTCGTCAGGCACTAAGGAGGGCGAGACACGGTGAATAAACTATGGAAGGAAGGGGATAGGTGATTAAAGTAAGAGGTCAAGTGTATTGGAAGAGTGGTTGTAAAGGTTAGGAACTCACGTAGAGGGTTTATTTGTCTTACTTCGTTATGGAGGGAAAGGAAAAGACCTCAGCACCATCGGGATCATCCCAGCAGAAGACCAATTCTATTGATGTACACTTCGATCCCGTGTACACAGGGGTACGTCAGTGATCCGAGGCAAGGAGTCAAATAACCATAAAACTGCTCATAGGTAGAGGAATGGAGGAGTAGGGGATAAACGAAGCGCAGATGCAAGGCAACAGAAGGCAGAGAGGATTTGAAACAAATGGACTCGAAGAGTTAGAAGACTCAAGCTCCATTTGGTGAGCAATCGGTGTTTTTGTACTACACCACACATATCCTCCACCCACGGCGCGGAAACAATGACACAGATATTGTAGATGGAGATCTGATAGCGTAGAGGAGCAGCTGCCATGAACACTTGGTTGTGAAGAGAAGACCAAGGAGGAAGAAATATACAGCTGGTGTTCCTAAAGGTAAACACTTCAAGACCGCGAATGTTGCAGAAATGAACATGGAAAGAGACAGACTGGTCGAGCAGGTGTGGTTATGGAATGGGGTGGGTCGGGGTTCTAGTCGCCTAGCGGCGGACCACAGACACCTCTGGGAGCCACCCAGACCTCCACGACCGGGAGAGGCGACGCTACAACTCAGCCTCGGAGAACTATGGGCAAAGTGACGTACCACCTTCGACCCGTCGAGCGAGTCGAAGAGAGAAAGAGAGAGACAGAAAACGTAAGAGAGGGGATACATCAAGAGATGTTGTGTGAGTGATGCGTTGTCGAGTGTCGTGTATGAATGGGGAATCATCAGAGGTAGGAATACGCCTTGCAATATCCCTGAGGGCCATCTCAGCATAATGAATTACTTCACGAAACAAGACGACTCATAATTACATCATGAGAAACGAATCTCACACGAAACAACATATCCCTCACATAACCCAGCCGACGAAGACCGCCACATAATCACTGGGACACATATTCTTTCACATAGTCACAAGTGGAGTGTTGTTATGTACAGATATGTCGTCAGCTGGTGCATCATTAGCAAGAGTCGCTATATATATATATATCTACCACATGCTCACTGTGTATGGCTACAACCGACTGATCTTATAGCTACAACCGTCTCACTGTATAGCTACAACCGTCTCACTGTATAGCTAGCAACGTATGATTGTATAGCTACAACAGTGTCACCGTATAGCTACAACAGTGTCACCGTATAGCTACAACCAAGGCACTGTATAGCTACAACCAAGGCACTGTATAGCTACAACCGGCTGTTTCTATAACTACAACCTTGTCACTGTGAGATAGCGATGCAGTTTTGAATACTAACAATACACAAACAAAAGTGTTGTACGATAGTGTGGATGTGTACATATGTGTGTGTGTGTGTGTGTGTTGTGTGTGTTCTCTGTGTATGTATATGTATGTATATGGAGGCAAGCAAGTATGAATGTGTACATATGTGTGTGTGTGTATGACTTTGTATGTTATATATGTATATGTTGATATTCATATATATGTATATGTGCGTGCATGGGCGTTTATGTATATACATATCTATCTGTATATGAGTGGATGGGCCATTCTTCGTCTGTTTCCTGGCGCTTCCTCGCTGACGCGGGAAACAGCGATTATGTAAATAGAATAAATGTATATACTCAGGTGGAGAACATTTGTGAATATATTCTCACACAACTATTTCGCTGACGTCGACCCGAGGCACATGGCAAGGTAATGAGGGTGTGCCAAGGTGTCTTTATTGCTCTTAAGTAACAAGTTCCTCCTGGCTGACAACACACACACACACACACACACACACACACACACACACACACACGAACATTTGCATGCACGTACGGAACCACGCACAGGCACACACGAACCATCTCTCCATGGAATGGGGTCGGACTGGAAACGCTGTACCTCATTAGAAAAATGACTTTTCTCGCCTCTTCGACCTAGGGGACTTGATCCCCATTCCCCATTTCTTTCCCTCTCGAGGAGGTGCCCTATGAGCCCCCATTCCCCATCTCCTTCCCTCTCGAGCAGGTGCCCTTGAACCCCCCATTCCCCATCTCCTTCCCTCTCGAGCAGGTGCCCTATGAGGGGGCCCCATTCTCCATCTCCTTCCCTCTCGAACAGGTACCCTATGAGGGCCCCATTCCCCATCTCCTTCCCTCTCGAGCAGGTGCCCTATGAGAGCCCCATTCCCCATCTCCTTCCCTATCCAGAGGTACCCATGAGGCCATTCCCTCTTTCCCTCTAAGGTCCCATGAGGCCCATTCCATCCTCCTCGAGGTCGTGGATTACCCCACACGAGCAGTCTAAGAATCCAGCCCTTCCCCATCTCCTCACCATTCCAGGAGACATTCAAATATCTTAGCCTCTAATCCAGAGCGATCCCAGCTGATGTGTTCTAAGGAAGTTCTTCCAGCTTTCCTGGATCATGGACGGCGGAGCACATACCGTTGTACAGCCATAATGGACCCTCAGCGCCCGTCTTCTCCAGCTGAGTTGTCGTTCTCTGGATCGCCCAACGAAGACTTGATTCCAGGCCTTCCGTCCTGGATCGTCAGCGGGGGGATCGTTAAAAAGGCCTCGCTTTCCATTTCCAGCCTCCCTCATATCAACTCTCCTCCACACAGACGAACGGTCCAGCTAATGTTCTCTGGACAAAGTGAGAGAGGTGTTCCACTCCCTCCTGGACCATTAGCGAGAGGGAGAGAGAGAGAGAGAGAGAGAGAGAGAGAGAGGGACAGCGTCTTTTACGCCTCAAAACGCTTTCCTCCTTCCTCCTCCTCCACCACCCCCCGACCCTTCAAGAGAGAGAGAGAGAGAGAGAGAGAGAGAGAGAGAGAGAGAGAGAGAGAGAGAGAGCAGCGACTTGTCTCGAAGAGTCTCACAGCGAGCGTCCTCCTCCGGGCCTCCTGCAAGAGATTTCATTTTTTTTCCGAATTTCTTAAAAGAATCAAACACCGGATCGTCTCCCCACAGCCCCGGCTGCCCTTTGTAGTCCACGAACTAACGCGCGCATCCGCCAGTGTCTCGAACATCGTGTCTCTCTCTTCGTTCTGGATTAACGCCCCGGTGCGAGAATGACCAGGACCCATCTCCTCCAGCTCCATCCACACGCCCGTGGAGCACCTCTCCCTTATTCTTCTACGGGAACCCCCCCTCATATTATGTGGCTAATGGAGGGATATTTACAACCACAAGAGTCTCAGAGGCTCTGTGGCGGCAGGAGGCCCTCCCTAGGGAGCGCCATGTCTACCCAGGCGCAGGTGAAAGCCAAACATTACCTCGTGAGAAGCGATGGTGAAGGTCCGCAAATGGGCCAGCCCGAGCGAGGCTGCCTCTAAGGAACACAGGTCCATCAGGCTGCCCCTGGGAACACAGGTCCTTCAGGCTGCCCCTGGGAACATAGGTCCTTCAGGCTGCCCCTGGGAACACAGGTCCATCAGGCTGCCCCTGGGAACATAGGTCCTTCAGGCTTCTCCTAAGGACACAGGTCCTTCAGGCTTCTCCTAAGGACACAGGTCCTTCAGGCTTCTCCTAAGGACACAGGTCCTTCAGGCTGCCCCTGGGAACATAAGTCCTTCAGGCTTCTCCTAAGGAACACAGGTCCTTCAGATCACGCAACACTTCGTCTGTGGTGTATCACCTTCTCAGAGGCTGCGTTTGGGTGGAACCCACCTGACGGGGATGGCGCAGGCAAAGTGCCAGGGGTCACCTCCCTCTTCCTGATGGGTTCAGGGGCTATACACTGAAGGTTCTATTGTGAGGAGTGGGAGATAGAAGGAGAGGGGAGCCTGGCTTACTTCTCTGTCCTTCTTCTTTGTTGTCGATGTCCCCCCCTTTTCCCGTCACAAAGACGTCTGAAGTTACGTAAGGCCCTTCGTGATGGCTCCTGACGAAGTGTTGTTCCTTTGTAACTCTTATACGTCTTCTAAAGGGGCCGAAGTCTTAAGCCTGGGTTGCTGCAGACGAGTTAAAAGTTCTATTACACATAACCCAGGAACTTCAAATACAAAAGTCGTGGTACAATCATATGACTGACTACATATGACTGAAGGGATCGGGAATATATGATGTTAGACCAATCCCAAAGACGTCCACTTGCCCCAGAGATACAAATACTGCAGTATTTACGTTGATCCCTAAAGACACGAGGGAGTAAGTCGTACTCACATGTCTTTGCCACACATGAATGAGGAGCATGAAGGGCAAGACCTACAATGCCTCTGGGTCAATGAGGGAGACGAACAACTCATCTCCTGACGTGGCAAAACGCAGCGGGATCATGAAGACATCGAAGTAACCCCTCCAAAACTTCAGGAGGAAGCACGGAGACCCCGAGTTCAAGTACCCAAGGATCACTACCTCCTCCTGCCCAGCTCCTCCTGACCAGAGGATACCCAATCAACCTGCTCCTCCAGTGAGGCGGGACTTCCTTCCTGCACCCAAAACACTTGGCTAGATGTTACAGGTAGGAGCATCTGATGTACCAGGTGGAGGTTCACATGATGTACCAGGTGGAGGTTCACATGATGTACCAGGTGGAGGTTCACATGATGTACCAGGTGGAGGTTCACATGATGTACCAGGTGGAGGTTCACATAATGTACCAGGTGGAGGTTCACATAATGTACCAGGTGGAGGTTCACATGATGTACCAGGTGGAGGTTCACATAATGTACCAGGTGGAGGTTCACATGATGTACCAGGTGGATGTTCACATAATGTACCAGGTGGAGGTTCACATAATGTACCAGGTGGATGTTCACATAATGTACCAGGTGGAGGTTCACATGATGTACCAGGTGGAGGTTCACATGATGTACCAGGTGGAGGTTCACATGATGTACCAGGTGGAGGTTCACATAATGTACCAGGTGGATGTTCACATGATGTACCAGGTGGAGGTTCACATGATGTACCAGGTGGAGGTTCACATGATGTACCAGGTGGAGGTTCACATGATGTACCAGGTGGAGGTTCACATGATGTACCAGGTGGAGGTTCACATAATGTACCAGGTGGAGGTTCACATGATGTACCAGGTGGAGGTTCACTTGATGTACTAGGTGGATGTTCACTTGTACCAGGTGGAGGTTCACATAATGTACCAGGTGGAGGTTCACATGATGTACCAGGTGGAGGTTCACATAATGTACCAGGTCTTTGACAATCCAGTCACCAGGAGAGGGGGTTCCTTGTGCCCACATCTGTGGCTTAGCCTTATACGGGTTCGTGAGTGGACATTCTATTCAACGACAGAGGACCAGCCAAAAATGGTTACGACACTCTTGGCGACTCGCTGAGGATCCAAAGTCACTTTTGAGCCACTCCCGCCACTCTGTGAGGATCCACAATCATGTATGAGCCACTTCCGCCACTCTGTGAGGATCCACAATCATGTATGAGCCACTTCCGCCACTCTGTGAGGATCCACAATCATGTATGAGCCACTTCCGCCACTCTGTGAGGATCCGGAGTTACGTATGAGGTACTCTCGCCACGCTGTGAGTGTCCAACTTCACTCAGGAGCCACTCTGTGTGGATCCCAAAAATCACTTATGAGGTATTTTCGCCAGTCGGTGAGGGTCGAAAATCACTTATGAGATGCTCTCGCTACTCATAGAGAATCTGTAATCAGTTATGAGGAACTCTCGCCCCCTTTCTGAGGATCCTAAATCAGTTATGAGGGACGTGGAATGAGCTTGAGCAAAGTTAGCAGCGAGCGTCATTAGCTTAGCAGTCAATTGGGTTAGCTACGTCGGAATTGCTTGTTAGGTTAACTTGCGTTCGGTGGGCAGATCAGATGAGCAAATGAAGAGGGAATCCGGTTCTTCCCTGTGAATTCACAGAGGGTTCGATTCTCTGGCCCTTGGCTTCATCATGACTTTGAATACGTTCGTGGTCTTCTCTGATAACCGTCGAGACATCTTCATGTCTTTGTTATCAGAGAATCAAATCTTGTGTTATCTGTCCTTCCCATGTACTGTCCTCCAGCAGATAACCTCGTCATAGACCATCAGGTCTTGTGTTATCTGTCCCTCCCATGTACTGTCCACCAGCAGATAACCTGGTCATAGACCATCAGGTCTTGTGTTATCTGTCCTTCCCATGTACTGTCCTCCAGCAGATAACCTGGTCATAGACCATCAGGTCTTGTGTTATCTGTCCTTCCCATGTACTGTCCTCCAGCAGAAAACCTGGTCATAGACCATCAGGTCTTGTGTCATCTGTCCTTCCTATGTACTTCAATAAACCAACGTTTAACTCACCACTAGTCTACCTCCATCACGAACTACCATTCTCGTACTATCAAATAAAACAAAACAAAAATAAAATCCCTCCAAAACAAAAGCACAGAAACATTTAAAAGAATCCTGGACGGGCGGTTTACAACAGTTCCAGATGAGCCCAGGACTGATAATGCAATGCGAGTGATAACAAAGAACAACTGTGTTGTTCATCAAGGAAGATAGGCGGTGAGCGCTACGCTCTAGCCCTCCTTAATGTCAAAATTCCGTCGTAGGTACTCGTAAGTAGACACTACAAGCCCTACCTACTTTGTGTACCAAGTGTACATGGTATCGCAGGGTGTCGAACCCCGCTATCTGTCTAGAGTTATGTAGGCCCGGATCTCAAAAGGGCCATGACCTCTCTGAGCGCGTATGTTGGGTTGGACGAGGCGCCCCTTTCAGTAGACAATGAGAAGCCGTTTCGCAGGCTTCCCAGGTCCGACCTCTATAGTCTGCGGGTTATCCCATAACATCCCTAGGGCTTCCGTGGAGCCAAATCCAACTACGTTCCTGGCACTCCCACCCCACAGCTCGTCGGAGAGGCTCCCCCACCACCTTCCTTCCTCAACACCAGTCATCACCGTCTGCGTTCGACGTTTGCCCAAGTCAACGTGGAACGTTGATCTTATTATTCTTATTCTTCAATTTACCCAAAGTAATTAAGTGTTGTCACGTCCTTATAGGTATACGACCACTTCCAAGATATTAACACTTTACTCGTTGGCTCAGAATAGCCGTAATTTCCCTCTCTATACTCACTTAATAATGGTTCAGTCAACGTATATACCCTCCCTACACAGACCTTGATAATGGGCCATACACACATATATATATATATATATATCCCTCCCTATACGCCCTCAATAATGGCACAGTAGTCTCATATATCCCTTCTTATATGCCCTCAATAATGGTCCAGGAGACCCATATAACCCGTCCCTATACGACCCTGAACAATGGTCCAGGAGACTCATATATCCCTCTCTGTCCTCCCTCAATGAAGGCCCAGTAGACCCGTCCATGGCTCTCAATACGATCTCAATATATGGCTTCCTGCCTCGCCCTGACCCTCCACCTTCATGGCAGATCAGCCAACACACACACACACACACACACACACACACACACACACACACACACACACACACCTCGTCCACACAACACATAAAATCTCTTAACCGGATGACCAGAACTCCCTCTCCCTTGTTCGCTGTTCTCCCCTCTCGTCGACTGAAACACTCTAGGGTGTCACACTTGTTCTTGTGAGGTACAATCGTGATCACTGTGTCCCCTCGTGTCCCCTCTACATCACGAGGGAGCCTCATAGATCCACGCCTGGACCCACCATACCCTACCCTTCCAGCTTGGTGTTCTTGAAGCCAAACGCTTCTACACAAAGACCACTTCGGTGTCTGGTTCAAGCCAGTGTCCCTCAGCCACTGACTTGAGCCCCTCACCGAGGCCAGGACTTGCACGACTTGAAAACAATGGGCAAAAGTCGGATAAAAAAAATATATATAGAAGACAAGAATAAATCTATGAGAATTTGAGGTTGTAGACAGCATATGGGTAACCAACTGAAAGGGGAATATAGAGCTATGAAAGCCAAAAAAGTCCAAAACCCTAGTATCAATGAGCAGGTCTTCCTCCCTCAGTTACGTTAATAGTTCCTTCCATCGTCTTTACCTTCTTGTATAACAGATTATGACTATCTCTCTCCACCCATCCACCTTCCTCATATCCCTGCACAAACGAGACATCCACCGCCTTGTCTACTGCATCAAGAGGGTAAGGAGGCTACATTAAGGCTCAGTACTGCAATGCCATGACCTTATATTACAATCTCCTTCTGGCTCCCGTAAGGGCTATTGGCCGCTCTGGTGCCCATTCAATAAACAACCCTCTGCCACCTGCACGTTCATCTCTCTAAGTGGAATCCGAGTGAAACATAGACCTCAGACACCCGACAGGACCCAGATCGTATGAGGACGAGTGTTTACACATTCCTGGAACACACACACACACACACACACACACACACACATCCACCACAGGAAGGCCCCTTACTATATAGCCTGCCTAGGGGGAATACCTCCCATCTCGTAGAACAACGAACCTCAAAAGCCCTGACGCGACTACAAGAAAATCGATAACCTTTCAAGCGTCATCTTACATCCAATCCACCCCGGGATCTTTGTGGGCTTCCTCTGATCCTTCCTGGTAAGTAGAGCATAACATAACATAACACCTCGGGAGCTAGCCTACACCCAACCAACCCTGGTCAGCCATGACAACCCCAGACATAACCAGTAGATTCGACAGTTCGATCATGAGAGGCGTGTGAGTGAATTCCCTTCGGCAAAGCAGTCTCGTGAAGTTGATGGGGAGTTTTCCATACAGCAGCAAGAATAAATGTCCAGCTGAATGGAAGATTGACCACGAGTTCTTTCCTTCATGGAAACCACAAGGCATACGTATGACGGAGGGAGGGGCTGGATATACGCCCTTTCTTCGTCACCACACTCAGGGCTTTGTTGCGCCTGGGGACAATCGCATTGTGTCACCTGGCGACGACCATCCCCTCCGTCAGGAGACCCCGGCCCCGTGAGTTCTCGGTTTCATATACACAGCCTTCCTGAACCGTCTGGGAACACAGACACTGATGGAAGTTCCTTCACTTGAAGAACCTTCTCAAATGTCGTCAACACACACACACACACACACACACACACAGACACACACACATCCCCTCAGTGTCTGTTTGAGAAATGGACTTCATCAACTTCCCTCCTTCAGGAGCAGTTGGTCATGTGAGTTCCCTTCTTCAGGAGCAGTTGGTCATGCGGGTTCTCTCCTTCAGGGGCAGTTGGTCATGTGAGTTCTCTCCTTCAGGAGCAGTTGGTCATGTGAGTTCTCTCCTTCAGGAGCAGTTGGTCACGCCACTCGAAAATGAGTCAGTACAAACCTTCTTGCTTCCCACAGATGTCTTCCCCGAAAATCTTCCAGCAGTCCAGGATTCCAGGCTCCGTCGTCTGGCTCCTGCCTCCTTCATAATGTTCCTCCTCCCTGCGGTGGTATGTGCCTCCCTCCACGCTCTGTGGTAGTCAAGAACCCATTATGGGCGGCTGGGTCTCTCCTCCCCCAGTACCTACGCTGTCTTCGCTGTCTTCCCTCAGCCTTGCCTGAAGGGCTGTGGCATATGTTCCCCCCCAACCAGACTGAGGAATGGATTTTGGAAGATGCGGGTCCAAAGTACCCCCGTAGACGGTCCTCATTCTCCGTTTTCCTCGGGTATGACCCCCCCAGACTGGCATGAGACTCCCGAAGACTTCACCAGGTATTCACCTGCAGGTAGACTGCCAAGGTCACCTCAACCCCCAAAAGACCTCGCGTGTTAACGCCAGGATATGAACTACCAGCCGGGAAACTATGACCAACTACCTTCTTCAGGTGTTCAAGGATCGATTCTAAGGACCACATATGCTCTCCCACAGTGCTGCACGAGGCCCTTAGAAGAACCCTCGGGCGCTTCAGGGAGAGCCATGGGAAACTGAGCCTCGGGACTCTTCGGGCCTCCCCTTCCCTCCAAGGGCGGCAGGGTTACCAGACGATCGCCACCAAAGAGTCGAAATCCAGCGACTTCAAGAGACGCGCAACCCGAGTCCCACCTCCTTCCCCGTCGTCGAGCAGAGAACAATAACAAGAGCGTCCACTTAAGTTCGTCGCGGTAAGCAGGACTTTCAGGAGAGAAGAGAGAGAGAGAGAGAGAGAGAAGAGAGAGAGAGAGAGAGAGAGAGAGAGAGAGTCTGCGCAAGTGACTGAGTCAATAGTAGAACGTTTGGTTCTGCCGTCAGTTGCTTCCCAGCCTTCGGAGGGAACACGTCTCAAGGCGGGCGGGGGGTCTTCCCTCCGCCTTCTCCTTCGGGCTTCCATGACGACGTCACTGATCTCACTCCTCGCAGTACTCGAACGTTCATGTGATTGGCCGCACAGCACTGATGATGCCGCCTCCCCCATGTGACGTCTTGTATGACGTCACTGGTGAGGTTTTCCACAGCTTGCCGTGCTCAAAGCTCGTGTGATTGGAGACACAGCCAGCAATGACTCCTCCCCCCCCGAGTGACGTCTCCTTGACGTCACTGGGGAAAGGCTCACCGACCTCGTGTGACTGGTCGCATAGCATAGACAACTCCTCCCCTTTATGTCGTCATCAAATGGCCTCGCTTGGCCAAACACTGCTCAGTCGGCTCTGGGCTGCCGATGCGAGAGGACGTCTGACGTCCACTCGCGAGGATTCCTCCACCTTTCCCTTTACCCAACGAACCCATCTCCCTCCTGGAATACGTTTTGGAGCTGACGCATCTCGTACCGATCAGGCCTTCGGTAACACGATCCGATCCCGTCCAGAAGACGACAAATACTTCATTCTAAACCCCTCAATCCCCAAGATAGCCATTACAGCCTCGCCTGAAGTTGAAGGCGACATTTGACATATATACATATTGACTTCCCATGAACCATTGAGTCTCCACAAATCGTCTCATTCCAAGAAAAAACCATTTCGCCAAAGAGGACGGAGATGACAGAGCTGGTGACACGCCCGTAAATGCATCATCCTTCAGATCTCCGACTTCGACTTCGTCGCACGGGCGAAGTTCCTTCCCTCCCCCCGTCGCGTTCCATCAGTCATCGCCCTCGGCCAGCACTGCGTCAGGAAGTGTCTCTCTTCCTCCCATCTCTCTCTCTCTCTCTCTCTCTCTCTCTCTCTCTCTCTCTCTCTCTCTCTCTCTCTCTCTCTCTCTCTCTTTTTTTCCTTGAAGAAAATACAAGAGACACGAAGGTCATCTTATCAATAATTTCACCGACTATTACCACAGCCCCGGGCTGCTGCTGCGCACCTTCGATAGCCTCTCCCTCCTTAATTTCTAGCCTTTCAAGGCGATTGGTCTTTCGTCTGTCCATCATCTCCGCACCCTTACCCCACGGGGGAGGCCTGTGCAGGTATTCGGGGAAGGTCTGTGTAGGTCTTTGGGTGAGGCCTGTGCAGGTCTTCGGGGGAGGCTTAATGCAGGTCTTCGGGGAGAGGCTTAATGCAGGTCTTCGGGGGGAGGCCTGTGTAAGTCTTCGGGTGAGGCCTGTGTAGGTCTTCGAGGTAGGCCTGTGCAGGTCTTCGGGAGAGGCTTAATGCAAGTCTTCGGGAGAGGCCTAATGCAGGTCTTCGAGGGGAGGCCTAATGCAGGTCTTCGGGATAGGCCTAATGGAGGTCTTCGGCGAAGGTCTGAGTTCGGTAAAGATGACGTCTCCTACCCTTCTAGTAACCACCACATCAAAACCCTACTTCGAGTACTCCACTTTCGGCCACCACATCAAAACCCTACTTCGAGTACTCCACTTTCGGCCACCACATCAAAACCCTACTTCGAGTACTGCACTTTCGGCCACCACATCCAAACCCTACTTCGAGTCCTCCACTTTCGGCCACCACATCAAATCCCTACTTCGAGTACTCCACTTTCGGAGTCGCTGGAACTTCGCATGGGTCCAAAGTCACTCCTTCTCCTCCTCCTACAACACCACCTCCTGGATCAGCATCACAGTTCTTGAGACTCTTCCAACCCTCGGGCAACAAGCGATCGCTGGTATACCTGACGTCCTCTGGTTACGTTCGTAGCAACCCGGGCCCTCGTCCGGCTCGGGTGACACACGGAACAATTTCACATTAAAATCATTTTTTTTCCCCCTAATTCCACCGACCCGAGGAAATGCCATCAAAAAGTAATGATACTCCAGTTAATTCACAGACAATTTTCAACTTAAAAGACACAGTTTTCATTTTTCATTTTTTTTTTTCACCTCTTCCAAAATTCATAAATACCTTCTTCCCTTGCCTCTTCTCATGCCCTTTCATTATTTCTCTCTATAGTTCAATTACGGCCTGGCCTTCATGTGGATTTTTGTCCATGAATGAAGCCTCTAATTCTTAAAAAAAAAAAAATGATTTCTTATTCAGTCTTTTTTTAAACGTATGTCCGTTTCAGATACTACAATGACAGGGATAATCAAGGCTTGTCACTGTACCTGATATACAGAAAGCTTTCTATACAAGATACAAGAACATGAGCCATTTCAGCAGTTAAGGCAATTAACTTGTAATATTATATATGGATCCTTTTACGGAACCCGCTCCGCTTTCGAAGGCGAGATCCAATTAAGTCTAGCGCAGAATGAATTTATATTAATTTCCTACACAATAAAGGTATATAATTACCATAAATTTATATAATTACCACCTTCCCCTTATATCTACACCATTCACGAACACGTACACCCACATCTTTAGTGTCGTTGTGTTGCTCTATCAACTATTGGTGTACATGACAACATGTGTGTGTGTGTGTGTGTGTGTGTGTATCGACCAGGGTGTCCCGTACACATGACTCTCTGTCTCATAAGGTGTACGTTACACGTGTCTTCCCAATGGGGAAAGGACCTTAGTGGACCTCACAACGCCTAGTTAACTCTCTCTCTCTCTCTCTCTCTCTCTCTCTCTCTCTCTC